>NW_026557998.1:0-52457 GCF_026930045.1 Uloborus diversus | reverse complement strand
AAAACATAAGCGAATCGTTAAGTTCGCTTATGTTTTGTTTGTAAAAATGTCGAACGCAAATAACGTTAAGTTTGTAATAAATGCCGAGAAGAAAAAACAACCTTTTAACGTTTCTCAATAATCGTTACCCAATTTTCCCACTGACAAAAAAAATTTTGTCTCACAAGATAAATGTTACTTTATATTTAGTGGTCCGAGTCTTTCAATTAGTTGACTACAAATTTGGTAGGTAGAAATTTCACTGTCGTTGAAAATTTTTGTTCGAAAGAACACCTATAGTAGGGGAAAACCTAACCTGGCAGCATTGTGAAGGCTGCGCAGATCCCAATCACAGGCATTACGAAGCTGCCAGGTTACGGTTGCCCCGACTATAAATACTTCTAATTAAATAAAATTTAAGAACATTAATTTCATTATCATCAGTGAAGATGAGGACCATTCCTTCCTTTAATGTGCAACAGCTTTCTAGTCGGACATTGATTGAGGCAAAATCTGAGGGTCCCCACTCGAAAATAGGAATTAAAATAAAGCACTTTAAAGCACTCCGTGTTTTCTACGGCTAGGGTGTTTTTCTTGGGTTCTTGGTAAATCAGAAAATTTTCAAACTTGGTATTATCGGGATTTTTGCCTGGTTCCTCCAAATCGCAGTAACAAAAAGGCTAATGCAAAAAATAAAAATTTTAATAAAATGAAATGAAGATCCTAAATGCAAGACCAACTTGCAAACGTCCGAGAGGAAGACCAAAAATTCTATGGTTGGATGGCCACTCCCGTAGTTTCTACAAATCAACACGATCCGATATGAAGTACCTAACCCAGGGGTGCCCCCCTCCCCAAGAGCAAAGGCGCAAAAAACAAAAGTCCCCCCCCCCCAAAAAAAAGTGAAAAATACTCCCCTAAAAATTTCAATGACACAGTCAGCGCCAAGCCCCCCCCCCCCCCCTAGGTGGACACCCTTGCCTAACCTAGAAGGAAAAATGAGTTAGTGCCAAATTTTGAACAGGTGGTAGAAGAAAATCTCATCTGTTTTGGGACAAGAGAACTTGGAACATGTTTTATAGTCTTTTCAAAATGTATGCCTACTTACATTACTTTGCTTCTTGCAGCCTCATCTATTCTTTGACAAAATACGATATAGTAAACCCTTATTTAAAATCAACTCTTTCATCATCCCTTAAGTTCACTATAAAAAAGGTAAAAAACGCATTGCGGGGATTTTTTTCAACAGAACCCCATTACATGATTTGGCGAAGGTGCCTATGGCAAGGATACCCATACAGGGGGTAAGTGGGGGCTCAAGTCCCCACCCCCCACCTCTTAGAAATGAGAATTCCTTGCTTTCAGTGCTTTTTCCTTTGCAAAAATGTATAAAAATTTCCTTTCCAGCCCATTAATGAATAAGATATTAAAAATATCAAATTTCAATATCTCTAATCTGTACTGAAATGGTTTCCATGGGGAAGCGGACTCAGTGAAACAATGCGGAAAATTTTTGAGCCCCCCCCCCCCCCTTAAAATTTTGCATATGGGCGCCTTTGGTCTACAGTAGCTTTAGTTTTATATAAGTGGATAGGAAGGGAAAGCAACTCACTTGTCACAGCCCATATGGAATCACTTCAAGCAAAAGAGGGAAATGGGTTGGACGGATGTACTACTCGACGGGGGCTATGAAAAATCCCGATAAGAGTTAGAGTTTACGTTCAACGATAGTATCACCCACCTATAAAAGGAAAGGGCTCATTAAGTAATATAGTGCTCAGATTTCCTGGTAGAAAACGCATTAGAAAGTATTTTGTGGGAAGTGTATAGTGTATGCATTTTCAGAGATGTAAAATTTTCGGAAACTTTGAGTTGGGCAGAACTTTTTTTTTTTACAAATAAATATGTAGTTCGTCAGTTACATTTTCTTAGAAAAGATAAAAATGAGAAATACTTAAAAATACACATGCAATCAATATTATTATTTTTCTTTTGAACAGAAATGTACACCAAAATTTTAAACCTATTGAAAAAATTGATCAGTTGCTTTCTTTGTTTAAAATACCCCCCCCCCCAAAAAAATCCAAATTCTAATCATCACTCAACCGTTAATTTTGGATAACATGTGATTTCTGTGAAAAGCTAGCATGATTTTTCTTTTTTGTAAACAGTGAGATTTTAAACAGAATGTTGCTTCTTTTTTTGTTTTAGAATTACATGCACCCCCATAAAATGAAAATATAATGAAATTTTCACTTAAACACTAATTAATAATATTGTCTTTCCCTAGTAAACGAATATTAGTGAGAAAATAGCAATAATGCTTGGGTGCATGCACAGGGCAATTAGATTATCTTACAGCTTGCATAAATTAATGGTTTCAAGTAGGACAGTGGGATACTGAAGGCAACTTTTAAAACAAAAAATGCATAGGAAATTTCTGGAATAACATTATTTTGTGCAAGGGAAATTAAAATTTGCAATTTCTCCCGAGTGGAAATGGATCCTTTGGATTTAAAATGAATTAAGCATACCGATATGCATTTAAAAAAAATATATTTAGGCAAGTAAAGCTACAAAAAATAGAAATGTGATAACGTTTTCTTCCTTCCATTCTTTTTCCCCCTTCTAAAAGCTATAAAAATTCTATACAGCCATGGAAAAAAGTATAAGAACACGTCGAAATATGAATGTTAGGTTCGAAAGTAACTGTATCAACTGCAAACAAAATCAAACATAATTTGATACTTGTAAAATAGGAAACATTAGAAACCAGTTAATATGAAATTCAGGGTTCATACTCTACTTGGATGAAATAATTCCATGACTTTTCCAAGACTTTTTCATGACTTCTATGAAAATTTTTATGACCTCGTTACACGAAGAGAATAGCACTATTTAATCTCAAACTTGGTAATATTTGGAAATGAGCATTAGCAAAACGTCTATATGAATGCCACAGAATCATTGAAACTTACTCCGTTACTCCTAATGGAAAAAATATAAGTGCACACTTAAAAAACTTAACTATTCTTATTTATCTTTATCATATAAATTTAAGTCAAGTAAAAATGCAGCGAAGCGAATATGATGATGCTTAAATGTCCTGATATTTTTTTTAAAAACAGGCAGAACGATATTGAATGGGACAAAGGTTGAATGAGTCATCACTAAGTTTCAATAAATTTGCTTCAAAAGTTACCTTTTAGTGTCAACAGTGCCTTTAATCATCCACGTAACTTGACAGGATTTTGGTTCTTTAAAGTAAAGCCTCATAGTTTAGTTCTTTATGATTCTAAACCAGATCTTTTTTGGAAAAACCATTCAGTAATGAATCAATCTCCTGATTCAAAAAATATATGTTTTGTTTACAAATTTGCATATTTTCAAATGCATATAAATTAATAGGTTCAGAAATTCCAGAACACGTTTAATTTCCGACATTGAACGTAGCAGTGGGTCGCATGGATTAGTTTTGCGTGCCGTATGTTGGGCACTACTGTTTTAGAGCATTAGAATTCTTCTTTTTCTGTATTCTATTCTAAAACATTCAACAAATTACGATAAACTCTGATAAATTTAATAATAAAGTCCTTACGAGTGATGGAATCGAACTCGCATCCAATTGAATTGCTTTTTTTGTTTTGGGTGGGCGTGGCAAAACTAAGAACGTGAAATTTTGCTACTACAGAATATGAAACATAAGAAGTGTTGAAAATAACAAAAATTTAAAATAAGTGATGTCCCGGCAGTAAAATCACATCGCAAAAATAGCAAGCGGCTGCGACAGAAGTGGATGCAATGAGATTTCAAAATTCAGATTTGATTTTTGGAACGTTCAATTTTCCACTTTTAATAGCATTTATGTGCTAGACTGCTAAATCACTCAAGATTTCTAATTCTCCTTTAGCCACTGTCCCTTTCTCTTTGTCCAAGACATTTTTCCATAACTTGAAATAAATTTCCATGACTTTCAATGAAAATTTCAATTTTCCATGACTTTTCCAGGTCTGAAATTCTGTTATTTTTTTTCCATGACTTTCCAGGATTTCCATGACCCGTACGAACCCTGGAAATTAAATTACAATATGATTGTTAAACCACAAATTAACACAAATGCATTAGGTGAAACATGGAAAAAATTATAAGGACATTAACAAATATATCCCGAAAAAAAATAATTATTCTATAAAATCATTTTTACTTTCAATTGCCCTTATCAATCCTCCAGTCGTTAACTCAAAGTTCCGTTAAAAGCTTATTTTAAAATGTTTTTACATGACAATTCAATGGATGACGTCCGCTCGTCATAATTTCCATATTGTGTCCCATCCTTAGACATTTTTCTAGTTAAAATGAACCACCGATTCTCTATAGGGCTTAAATAAAGACTTCTTGCGGGTCAGTTCAAAATTTTCAATGAATTGGCCTCAAACCATAGATGTGATCCAAAAGATACAAGGCAATTACTTGCATTGTCTTGGTAAAACAAATAATCGCCTTTTTTTTAAATAAAACCCGAAAAAAGAAATGTGTTTTTTTTTGGTCTTTTTTTAGGGAAAATGTGGGGTATTTATAGCATATTGTAACATAAGTATATGGACAAAGCGCAAAAACTTTCTTGGGGTAAAAAGGCTGGAAAACTAGCTAAAATTCAGCGTTTTCTGAAGAAAAGTATAAAAGACGACGAAACTCAAGAATTGTGAAGTTTCAGATTTTTTAGTTTCCATGATTACCCAACAGTTAAGGCAAAGTTACTTCTTGAGTTATAAAATCTATTGTTCATTTTTAATTACTATTACTTTTTTTTTTTTTTTTTTTGCATTTTACTTTATTTATTGTATTTCATTTTGTTATGCAATACTGTAGAACCTCAAGTAATTTAAATCCCTTTTAACTCAATTCCAGCTTAATCAAGACATTTCTTTGAATTTTATATTGCCTGTTTTTCTATTTCTGTGTAAAGAGTAACAAATATTAAACTTTTTCGTAAGATAATGAAAATACTGTACATCCTATTGTTTTCTGTCCGACCGTCTGTAAAACCTGTTAATTTCTAAAAAATATACCTTGTTTATTCGAGATTTGTAACGTGTTGGTTTGCAGAAAATAATTCACAAGAAAGCCTTTTTAGCTAGAGTAGTTTTATTTGCACAATCAACAAATATTGAGAAAATCAGAGAGGACAGGTTTTAGTCAAGATAATTTGAGTTATTTATTGACCAGTTAAAGAAAAAAGTTAAATATATTTATTTTAAATCTTTGAAGTATTTTTTTAATGCCGTTAAGAGTTAAGAAATACTATTCAAGTCCAAAGTTCATTTTTTATGTCCATTGTCTAAAGTGAAGAACAAATAAAAAAAATTTTAAATTGTGAAAATATTTAAATTAATTAATTTTTTCAGAAAATTAAAAAAACAAAAATGGGCTAAATAATGGGTTTTTTCAAAAAAAAAAAAAAGAACATTGGGACCAATCTGGCCAATACTGGCGATAGGGGTGTTTCAGGTAATAAATTTTCAGCTAGTATATCAACATATGATTTTGAATTCAAGGGATCTCGAATAGACACAATTGGTGGTGCTGCATTAGCTGCAAAACCTGCCCACACCCATCACAAAGCTGGCTCCGAATTGTCGTTTGGAAAAACAAAAAAGGTTTCGTTTTGGAAATCATGCCAGTAACGGTGAAAATCATCTGGTCCTTGCAAATAAAAGTTTTTGTTATCAGAAAATACGACATATTTCCATCGAGATCCAAAAGAAACGTGTTTCTTAGCGAATTCCAATCGAAGTTTCTTTTGAACCATTGTAACTGGTGAATGTGACCGTAATTTAGCATATGTAATGTAATATTGGAATTCTTTTGAAAAACATTGCGCACTGTTCGGCTAGTGCGATGCACATTCATCTTTTAATTCGAGTAGAACAGTGTTTTATTAAAGCAAGCTCCATGAATAATTGCTTGTTTGTGATCCTTAGTAAGAGTGAGAAGCTTGCCGTACTCTTTTGGATTCTTCAAAAAATCATAAACTATTGTTTGAAATCTGTTTACCTTTCTTGCAACTTCCCCCCACGTGTGAACTCATTCTACATTTTTTTTGTAAGCAACACTTTGTCACTTTTCCTATTCATAGAGTTGTGTGTTATTCAGCCTGATAAAGAACGAGTTAAAGTAAACTATCTTAATGCGTAACAGTTTTGGGTTATTGTAAATAATCCTATGGTCCGACAAAATGTGCAAATTTTTGTTCCTGGTCTCAAAATAAAGATATGTCCTTACAATTTTTTCCAAGTGACAAAATAGTATAACCTTAAAAAATCATAGCAACGTTTGAAAATGCTTTGTTTCATGCATTTTTAAGATGAAAATATTTGCATACTTTTCTAACCAAGTGGCGCAGCACGGAGCGGCGCACAGTGGTTCAAAACGACAAAAAAGCGGAAAAAGTTCAATAACTTTGAATATTCTCAAAAAATGTTTCGGAAAATTGTTAAAATTGTTGCATGGTAGGTAATATTTATCTTCATGCTTGCTGATCGTATTCACTGCGAAACACCGATTTTACGTCGCTCGAATCTACGTCTTCCCCACATTTTACGTTATTTATCATCAGGTCCCAGTTTTTCCGTATTTAACCCGCATAGAAAGTTTGTTATTTATGAATTTCCCGCATTTTACGTTTTTCCTTGGCAGTTAAAAAAAAAAAAGAGAAAAAATGTTTTAAAATTAAGAAAAGTGTTTCCCTCTGTGCATTTTTAAACATAATCCACTCTGTTGAAAGTTAATCCATGAAAACAGAAACGCTTCTGCTCCATCCGTAGCTGACCTTATGGACTTTTCGGCCGCCAATGAACAAGTAGAAGAGGAAGCACAACTCGTCTCTTCTTTCAATACTGCATTTAAGAGCTTAATAATAGTGAAAAACTATTTTCTTTATCATAAAGACCAGGAAAAAACTTTGCAAAGTGTTCCAATCCTGGAAGATGCTGTATTTACTTTGGATTCAATAACTCAATATTACTGATAATTCTCAACCTAAACGCCCGAATTCGTTACTTAATGTGTTAGAATGATCTAACCTGGTGTGTACAATAATGTTCTTTTCGTAAAATATCGCATTTTTACATTTTATAAGCGTCATCGTAGCAACCTTTACAACTATTTTTGTTTCCTTTTCTGATTTTTGCTTTTTATACTGTTACAAATTCTGTAAATAGTAATTATTGTAGTAACGTAACCTGTAAATAGTTTCCCGTAATGAATATACAACCCCTATACATTCGGCTAAAGTATACGACCCCCTATTTATTTTTTTGTTCATTGATAAAATTTGATAACGGTCTACTATTTTCGAGAAGCGTTTGGAATCTTGTGGAATATTTGAGAGATTTCGTTCGATGTTTATAAAAGCGTCCTGCGTGATAAAAAGTTAGTTTCGATTGAGGATTTGTGCTGAGAGTGTATTAGCTCTGTTTATTGCGAGGCATTTCGCTGTGTTGTTTTTCGTATTTGAAAGTAAATACGTGTGTAACCGTTGAGTTTACAGTTTGTGTGATATTTGCTTAATTCAGGGTTCGTACGGATCATGGAAATCCTGGAAAGTCATGGAAAAAGAATAAGCAAATTTCAGACCCGGAAAAGTCATGGAAAATTGAAATTTTCATTCAAAGTGATAAAAATTTATTTAAAGTCATGGAAAAATATCCTGGGCAAAAAGAAAGTAACAGTAGATAAAACAGCATTAGAAATCTTGAGTGATTCAACAGTATTGCACATAAAAGCTATTACAGCTGAAAATTTAAACGATTCCAAAAATAAATCTTGAGTTTTTTTAAATCTCGCATCCACTTCTATAGCAGCCGCACATTTTTTTTTTTTTTTTTTTTTTTGTTTTCGCAATGAGATTTTACTGCTTGGACATCACTCATTTTGAATTTACCATTATTTTCAACACTTCATATATTTTATGTTCTGTACTAACGATCTTGCACGGTCTTGATTTTGCCGCGCCCACTCAAAAGACACAAGCCAATTGCATCCAAGTTCCTTTCCATCACTCGTAAAAACTTTATTATTAAATGTTTGCTTGTTTATCTCAATTTGTCGAAGGTTTTAGAAAATTAAGATCTTAATTCAGGCGACAGAACAGAGAAATAGGGGACCTGAACACTCTAAAAAAGAGTAGTGCCCAACAAGCGACCCGTAAAACTAATTCATGTGTCCCCCTGCTATGCTCAATGTCGGGAATCAAACACTATGTTCTGGAAATTCTGAATCTCTTAATTTATATGCATTTGAAAATGTGCAAATTAGTAAACTAGTACAAGAATCAGAAGATCTATTCACTACTAAATGTTTTTTTAAATATAAATATCTGGTTTAGAAACATAAATTTACTAAAGAATGTGACTTTATACTTTAAAGCACCAAAATACTGTCAAGTTATGTAGATAATTAAGTACACTCTTAACACTAAAAGGCAACTTTTGAAGCTAATTTATTGAAACTTAGTGATGACTCATTCAACCTTTTCCCCATTTATTATCATTCTGCCCGTTAATTAAAAAAAAAAACAATATTAGACATTCAAGCATCGTTACATTCCATTCACTGTCTTTTTGCTTTACTTAAATTTATAAGATGAAGACAAATAAGAATAGTTTAATTTTTTAGGTGTACACTCACACATGTTTTTTCAATCATAAGTAAGTGCTTCGATGAGGTAGTGGCATTCAGGTAGCAGTTTTGCTAATTCTCATTTCCAAAAAAAAAAAGGCGAGTTTGATATTAAATAGTACTATTCTTTTCATGTAACAAGGTCATGAAAATTTTTATGAAGTCTTGGAAAAGTCATGGAATTTTTTCATCCAAATAGAGTATGAACCCTGTTAATTGCTGATGATTAATTTAGCAGTTGTTGACGATCTTCCCTGTACATAGTGTAAATAAATTTCCTGTATTCTTAATCAAGAACTGTGTCGTCCTTTCAAGAAAGTTGGAAGTCTCACCGGATCCGTTACAATACATTTCTCGCATTTTACGTTTTCCCATATTTTATGTTTTTGGATTTGAATTGACGTTTTCCCGTATTTTATGTTTGATTAAGGTCTCTGAGAAACGTGAAATCGGGGTTTCTCTGTAGTTCAAATTCATTTCTGTTTTTAGTGAAAAATATAATTTAAATCAGTCGTATGCCACACGCAAGATTTATTTATTGTAATTGATACCCTCGAACAATATTTTCCGGCAATGTTGACAAACTGAGAACAGCTTTATACTAGAATGATTTCGAAAAGGAATTCAGAAATTTTAAACGTTTAATGACTTTCTAATTTCATTGTTTTATGAACAGAATGGTTATTTAACTTTTTCTATAGAATTCTGTATGAGTTTCAAAAATTTCTTTCTCATATGTATCTTTTTTAGAGCCAAACGGATCCGAAAATTGTTATTTTTAGGTTACTACTGCATTGCATGTAGAATAATGCTCCGAATTAAGCCACAACAACGTAAATCTGTTTTTAAAAAATCCTCTTATTTATTGACGAATGTTTCAAAAGCCCCAACTTGTGGAAACAGTAAACAAACATTTTTTAGGCTCTCCTGCAAAGTAGTGAAACTGTGACATATGTTAGTCTGCAGCATGTCAAATTTGATGACCAATTTCTTTGATAAAAAAAAGCAATTTACCCCCGTCATACCCTTAGGAGTTATTTTCCAACTTACTATATTGGTATTGATAAATAGCGAAGATCAAACAAAAACAACTGCCACGACTGCAGTCGCAGGTGGTCGCAGCTAAAATGTTGTTGTTTATTTACAGGAAGGATTAAACTATTGATATATGTAAATTTTAGCCCACCGGAAGTCGCCGATAAAAGTATATTCCACAATACTTTTCATTATATTTTAAAGAAAATAATGTTTTTTTATTTCAGGTAGTTTTCAATTTTGATGAATTTTTAATTACGATGTAATATGTATCCTATGAGTGTAAAAAACCAATCAGAAATGACTTTTATTAAATTTTAGTCCTCCTTATTGAACGAATGAATTAAAACTGAAGTATAAAGCGTACGTCCGGAAAAAGTAAAAACATAATTGTTCAACAATCTCGGCTTATTTTTGTATACACGAATTTTTTTTTTTTTTTTTTTTCAAAAAACTCTTTTGAAGTAAGTTACTACAACTCAAGGGCTCAGTAATTACGGCATGAAATATTTTTTATCTTAAAACTTAAAAATGGCTATTTTTCCGTCCTTGAACCACTGTGCGGCGCCCAGAATTGGTGGCTTTTTGCTTGCCCTTATAATTTTTCCCATGTCTGTAGTAGACGATATCGAGTGCAATGATTCATCAGCAAAAGTGGAACTTTCTTTTATGGTGTATGGTAAAACTGAGAGGCTATAAAGCAAGAGGACATCAGGGATAACGACTTCCGGGGGTGGAAAAATCTTATCTTGCTGATCAAGTTCCAAGCCCTAACACAGACCTTGGCCCAGACACGTTTCAAATCGCTTGGATTGCCCAGATACGAAGAATCGTGTTAAACTGAAGAAACTTTGCTTACAGAAAAGATGATTACTCAGAGATTTTTTTTTTTTAATAGACAAAATACAAGAGACATCCATATAGAGGAATGAGAGTGCAATACATTTAAAACCCAAATTTTGCACAAAATAAAAAAGAAAAGCTTGAGATTTGATTCTGAAACAAAAAACAATCAGGCATACTTTTTTAAAAACAAAAAAACAAAATAAAAGATGCAGACTATTTCTGTTAATAAAAAAAAGATTGTCAAAATAATTTGGTTTACCCCCAGTTTCACCGACAGTTAAAATCCCCCTCCCTACGTACATCAAAAGGTAAGATTGAAACTTAAAAACAAGAGAGGAGGGGGAGAAATTTCGTGTCGGTGAAACTGGGGGGGGGACACCAAAAACTTAATTGCAAATAAATTCCTGATCCCCTATCATTGTTATAACGGAGCAGAAACTTATAACAGAATTTTTTAAAAAAATACTAAGCACTTTTCATAATGTACTCAAAAGGACAAAATAACTTTTCTGGGTCAGAAAGGACAGTTTGAGAATTCCTGTAGTTTTCGAAAAGTCGAAGAAAGTGACACCAAAAACGAAGAAAAGTGCGGATCAAGTCATGAAGAGAATTTCTTATAGTTATCTAGCTTTTTATCATAACTTGGAGTGTTGAAACATGCATATTTTTCTTATTGGGAAAGTTTGGTTTGAAATGACTAGAAACGCACTTTTCTTTCTTTGTGGTGTCATTTTCTTGGAATTTTCGAAAACTACAGGAATTCTTAAATTGTCCTTTCTGACCCAGATACGTTCTTTTGTCCTTTTTAAGAGCATAGTATTTTTTAAAAAATTTCTGTTATTTTATCCTTTTTAGTGCAAATGTATTTCAGAAATAGAATAATTTTACCCTCACGAAACTTCCGCTTATTTTTTCATATAAATGCTTGGTACTAAAAGGGAAAAAACATATACGTGTCTAAAACTTTAAGCAGTTGGCACAAAAATTTAATCCTTGTTCCTTTCTAGGATTTATGCTTGCTAATTTCATACCTGCTTCAGAGAGGCCTTGATTCAAAAGATTCAAAAATTTCATTATGATTGCTTTTAACGTTACTGTTGCCAAGCCACAAAACTTGTAACAATGTGTTTTCGATTTAAACATTTAATATGGAAGTTACATGAAATTTGCTGTTTTCTATCCAGAAATAATAATTTTATTCTAGAATTTTAATTTCTCAGCCCTAAGTTGAACCTTAAGATTAAGCAAATCATTTACTGAAATCAAGAAGTCTCTTAAGTGGTCTAGTTGCAGACCCAGCGGCAAAAGTTTTGTAGCTGTCTGCGACAAACTTTTAGAACTTCATAATCTGCCTGCAATATTTCCGGCGTGGTTTCAATAAAAAAAAAATAATAAACGAATCTCTTTTTAAATAATTATTTTTGAAATAAGGCAGAACCCCCCCCCCCCCCCCAAAGACGATGGTGCATTTTCCTAAATTCTTTGAATCACTCTCCTCTCAAGAAAGAGACCTCCCCCCCCCCCAAACGGAGACCAAAATCTTTTTCAAATTACCTCCCCCTAAAAGTTGCAATGGTGCAATCTGATGACCCCTCACCTCTGTCCTTGGTGGGCACCTGACATTTGCAAACATGCGTTGGCTATTGAACAGGGGTCTGTCCAGGATTTTTCACAGGGTCCATTTTATTTGTGAAAAATCAATTCATTTTTTGAAAATATAAAAACGGCTCATAAAAGAATTAATTTTTTAAAAATTGTTTTAGAAGCCTATGATAAACAGATCATTAACATCTATAGACACAGTTGCAGCAAAACTGAAATTAAACCATCTATTCAGCATTTAAGATTTTGACTCAAACAAAAACAGAATTTCGTTTTAAAATCTTGAAATGATGGTTTTATTGGACTTTTCATGAATTTGAATTCATGTAGCAAAGTTGGGTTCAAAGAAAAGATAAATTTAGATTCTCATATCGGATGCAATCAGCAATCAGATTGCATTTTTCAAAATGGAAGCAATAAAAGTATAAAAACGGTAAATAAAAGTTTATTAAAATAAAATAATTTTAGAATTACCATTTAACAGGGGTGCATATTAAATTTTATTAATGTCACTGACATATTCACCGAAAATTCGGAGTCGTGAAAAAAAAAAAAAAAAAAAAAAAAAAACAGGATGAGTAAAGGTTTAACGCTAGACACTAAATGGCGATAATTTTAAAGATAATTTTAAAGCTGGTAACCGTATTTGAAGCGATCGCATTTCAATGCGCTGATAAATGCTTTTTTTTTTCTTTTTTTTTAAGTCATTAGCGGGAAGAAAAAGTTCTTACACTGCGTTTTTAGAGAACTTTATAACAACACCATTGCTAACGATATGATAAAAACAAACAAGCAAAATTATTCGCTATGTTAGTTATGTATCGCTTGCATCACAGAAAATGTGCTAAGTTTTTTTTTTTTTTTTTTTTTTTTTGTACACAGAAATATGCTTTATTTTGATTTCAGATTTGTGCTTTTCCAGCAAATAATTTGAAAAAGATCGTTTTGCTTTGGTTTATAAGTGTGGCAGGCTTGCGAACAAGAACAATCACATGTGCGATCATTATCTCCCTGAGTCAGTCCGTGTCCGACAGTTGCGGACAGCTTTATTTTTTCTTTTTCTTCACTGCGGACAGTTTTTTTTTTTTTTTTTTTTTTTTTTTTTGAGGACAACTTTTATTTTTTTAGCGCGGACAGAACTGTCCGCGATAGGGTTCCGTTGTCCGCGACATCGTCGCCGTTCGCGGCGTTTCTGCCACTGGGGTTGCAGAGATATAAGCAAAACCAGGCTTCAGATTTCTCCGTGACAATCAGGCCAAGTATAATAAAAGTGCTTAATTAAAAGAGAAAATGTACCGAAGTTAAAAGTTTTTTGATTAAAAACTGTAATTTACCCAAAAAATTTAAGAAGAGTCTGAAATTTAAATACGTCTTAAGAATCTCCATCCCTTGCTGGGGAAAAAAAAAAACTTGTAAGAAAGACAAGACAACGAGGGATTTTTTTTCTTTTTTGGAAAGCTCAATAGAATTCAAGAAACGAATCTTTAACAATAAATGGCACTCTTTGCTGTTGGCATATAAATAGTGGCGTTGCTATGAGGGGGGGGGGGGTCCGTCCCGGGTGCCACCCGTCGTTTTTAAAAAATATGAAGCTAAGCTTCATTTTTCAGACTGCAAATTTGAAATTTTTCCGAGGAGATACGCACGGAACCCCTCTGTCCCACCCTGCATCATGGACTGAATACTATATTCAGGATTAGGTTAATATTATCAATACTTTAATGACTTTCCCCATTATCTCTTTCTGTGTTTGAAATAATTAAAAGACCATTAATTGCATACACCCCTTACTTTTTGACCTCTCGAAAGCCTACACATTTGCGTCTACGGCAAGTTTTATAAAAACATTCCTAGTTTTTATTTGTCTTTTGTACATTAGCCCACTTAAAAATTTCGTTATAACACAAATGTAGTTGCTTCTGAAAATTGGATGAATTTCATTTTGTCATAGCATATGAAAACCTTTTTTTGCGTTAGTAAGGGGGTGGGGGTGACACCACAAATTGCCACCCCTGGCGTCGTCACCCTTGCTAGGTATTCTACTGCATATAAATACCTTGTTTCTGTCTTAAATTTTACGGCCTTTTTTATATAAGTGTCAAAGCTCAGAATAGCGAAGTTGAAATTCAGTTGTTGACAAGGGAGGAGGGGGGGAACGTATTAGGTCTGCAATAAATAATGATTTTAATCATTGTAACGCTCCAAATTGAAACCAACTTTTATAATTTCTTTGACAATACGAGTACAAATTTGCAAACCAATTCTAATTTTAAAGAGTTTTGATATTTGACTTTCAAAGCATAAAACGTTCTAAGAATACAGTTGCATGTAAAACTACTTAACATTTAATCAGGAATAAGTTTTTTGTTAAAATGCAATCAATGTATTTGAGTAAATCAAAACAAAGAGAAACATATAACGGAAACAACGATTTTGAGGTTTATATAGAGAAATTTTTACCTTAATGAAAAAAGTAGTTAAATTTCCCTCTTCCTCCTCCCATTGGAAAACGTAACTGATTGAAAAGCAATAGAATGAAAAATGAAGATTTTAACACTTCTGTCGCAAATTTTCGAACAGCTATTTTGAAAACCAAAGCGTTTGTTAACTATGCATGATTTTTAAGAGCATTCATGCTTTTTCCTTCTTTATTAGTAACCAGGGGTCTGTCCAGGGTTTTTCACAGGGTCCGTTTTTTGTGAAAAATTAAATATTTTTGTGAAAAACGAAATTTTTTTGTGAAAAATCAAAAAAAAAAATTTATGAAAGATCGTTTTTTTTTTTTTGTAAAATAAAATTATTTTGTAAAAACGAAAAATTTAAATTTATAAACATTAATAAATGCGTTTGGGGGAGGGGGAGGCTCATGGAGCAAACTACGGCATTGAAATAATTTGTTGGAAGTTTTACAGTATTTTTTGTCTTTTCTGGGGCATTTTCGAAGGTTATCATAGCAATAGGGAGGTATCATTCTCCAGCGGATGGTCAACCTAGATGTATCAGTATCTATATACCGTTCCACATCTTGTTAAATTGTACTAGAAATTTTTTCTGAAGATTTTGTATAAAGAGTAAAATCATAAAATAATTGAAAAAAAAAAAAAAAATCAGGCAGTTGTTCAGTATTTAGCTTTTTGGCGCATGGAATTTTTACAGAGCACGAAATTTCGTTTTAAATTTGTAATTTTAACAAAAATAAGTATAAATTTTATCTGTTTACCTCTGAATAAAGCGTAGTAAGCATTTAAAAAAATGCAAAAAATTCCATTCCTATAGCAGATGCAAAAAGATTGAAATTTTTGAAGTGAAGGCATCAAAAGTATAAGAACGGAATATAAAAGAATTTATATTAGTAAAATCTTTTCAAATTGCATATTAAAGGTTAATGATAAACATATTGATAATGTCTATCGACATAGTTGAAGCAAAAATAAAATTAAACCATCGAACCGTCTTGACACTTTTAAAAGAACACGAAATTCTGCTTAAACTAATGATTTCACTAAAAATAATGAGAATTTTTATTTATTTGCCTCGTAACAAAGCTTAGTTAACATGAAAAATGAGTAAGATTTGATTGTCATACCGGATGCAAAGAGATCGCGTTTTTCAAAATGAAGGCATCAAGAGTGAAAAACAGCAAATAAAAGAGTTTATTTAAGTAAAACAATTTTAGAATTGCATTTTAAAAGGTTTACATGATGAATACTATTGATAACCACCGACATTTTCGCCGAAAATTCGTAGTTAGAAAAGAAAAAAAAAAAAAAAGAGGTGGGGTAATGTAAAACAATGGACAATACCAGATTCCCGATATGGACATAGGAAAAAAATACAGGAATTCCGGTTTATAACCGATACACGAGCACCCCTGTTAGCATAAAAAATTCAAAACTAATATAATTTCTTCTTAAGATAACGTTAAAACATCACACCATAAAGGCACAAAAATTGCCAAGCTGGAAAATGTTAGGAATATTTTCCAAGTCCCTGTGAAAGGTTTACTAGACGTTTATTTATTTAGCGTTAATGTTAATTTTATAGTTGGTAACCATATCTGTAGTACCAAGTTCAATTCGCTGATACGTGTTATTATTGTTTAGATTGAGAGCAGAGGGAGAAAGGTGCTGAGGCAGCAATATCAATATGCAGAGGCCATAACATTTTCAGAAAAATCTATAACAACAACATCGTTGCAGGCTATTTTTATTCTGCTGTGATAAAAGAAACACTAAGCATCACAGAAATATGCAGACATTTCTTTTGAAAAATTAGCCGTTATTTTGATTTTAAATTTGCTTTTACAGTAAATGATTTGTGAAAGATCCTTTTTTGTTGATTAGAATTTTGTGAAGGGTCCGTTTTTGTTGATTAGAATTTTGTGAAGGGTCCGTTTTGGTTGATCGGAATTTTGTGAAGGGTCCGTTTTGGTTGATCGGAATTTTGTGAAGGGTCCGTTTTGGTTGATCGGAATTTCGTGAAGGGTCCGTTTTGGTTGATCGGAATTTTGTGAAGGGTCCGTTTTGAGTAATCGTATTTTTGTGAAGGGTCCGTTTTGAGTGATCGTATTTTTGTGAAGGGTCCGTTAACGGACCCAAATTTCCCCTGGCCAGACCCCTGGTAACTTATTAATTATATATTATCCTATTTATTTTTTGCTAGAAGTATAATCATCTTTTGTGTTATTAACGGTGGTACTCTGAATTCTGAAAGTTAATGCATGTGAAACTGAATGCACATGTGGTATGATCAATTAAAATACTGCTAAGATTTTTTTATTTTTTTTTTGAAAAAACAGTTCACCACCCTAAAATGTTGCCTAATTTAACTTTGAATCAAAATAATGCAATTATAATGTAACAAATTTGGGATTTAATGAAGTTCTTATTTAGTGCACTTCATAATTACAGTATCATTTTCAAATGAAAAAAACATAACTGTTAAACAGCTTGAAAAACATTGATAAAAAAAAAAGACATTTGTAATAGACTTCACCCTTGTTCGTAATACTATTAGAAATTTTATGACAGGGGAATATCACTTTCTGTAAGTAAATTGTTGACAGGAAGGATGCAAAAGACAGCAAATACAGAAACAAAAAGTTACAATTTAACAGAACACTGCTAGCTTAACACATTCAATCTTTTTTTTAAAATAAAGCAAAGAATTTTTTCTTTTGTCCCTACTCCATCTATCTTTCAAATTAAACAAATGATTACAAAAGCTACAGTACTAAAAGTCTCCCTGAACTAAAAATCGTGGAGAGTGCAGTTCTAAATTGGACATATACATGCATTGTTTGCTTCGCAAATATTAATACAGCTGTTCCGAAACTCCCTCCAAACGATTGTATTGGAATTTTTTACACATCAAAACAAACAAGTTTAAGAATAAGAGAAAGCAAAACTCGAGACCTTGGCCTTCTGTTCAAATAGAATACACGAACTCAATTCAGCAGGGCGAAAAATCAAACAAGAACTAAGGTGCATGAAGGTGATTTTAAAGTTCTATTCTAAGCAGTTCATTTTGTGCGTGCGGGGTAAGATTCACTTTTATGGGTTTTCTGACTATGTGAATCGTAAAAATTGTTTTTTCACATATTGATGCCATTTTACCTTTACCTATTTACAAACTTAATGGTAATAATTGTAATAACACTTATGCAAGCAGCAGAAAAAAAGCAACAGGCAGTCATGGACGCCTTGAACTCAAATGTTCGGGAGGGTGGAAATTCTTAATTTGCAGAATGAAACCCCAAATTTTACCGAACGATGATAATTTCGTCAAATATAATCCCAAATTTCGCCAAATGATGGTGATTTTGAATCGTCAGAAAAATTTGTCAAAAGCAGCAGAACCTCCCCGTTACAGAAAACAATTAACACGCATTAATAAAAATATAATTCAGCAAAAGCATAAACATTTTCTCATTATTTTTGATGACACCTTCATTTAAAATATCAAAAATATCTGTTCAGTAAATTACTGCCCTATAGCCAGGGCTAAGGCAGAAATACATGAAATACACCGCCAGCTCAGCCAATTCCAGCCGAGGACTGCAGTTTCGTGCTTATTAGCACACATCAGCCTGGCATAGGACTAATTGAGCTGGAGGTGGAAAACCGCTTAAGGAAGCCAATTGTGCTAAACAAACTGGTAGCTAATGAGTGCTAATAAGCACGAAACTGCAGTCCTCGGCTGGAATTGACTGAGCTGGCGGTGTATTTCATGTATTTCTGCCTTGGCCCTGGCTATAGGGCGGTAATTTACTGAATATAACTGCCTTGCCTGCAATATTCGAGTTGAACCGAACCATTGTTTCGGTCACTCGTCTGGTCAGTGCTAATTCTGTGCCCTCTTGGCTTCCTTAAGAGGTTTTCCACCTCCAGCTCAGTTAGTCCTATGCCGGGCTGATGAGTGCTAATAAGCACGAAATTGCAATCCTCGGCTGGAATTGACTGAGCTGGCGGTGTATTTCATGTAAAAATATCTGTATTACTCTCAAAGAACAACAGTGGCGTAGCCAAGGCTTGGCTTGCAGGGAAGGCTCCCTCCCCCATTTAATGAGGTAACAACAAGATATTGTAACGGATTCGGTGCGACTTCCACTTTCTTGAAAAGAAAACACAGTTCTTGATAAAAACACAGGAAATTTATTTACACTATGTACAGGAAAGATCTTCAACAACTGCTAAATTATTCATCAGCAATTAAGCAATTATCACACAACACCGTAAACTCAACGTTTACACACGTATTTACTTCCAAATACGAAAACAACACAGCGAAATGCCTCGCTATGAACAGAGCAAAATGTTCTCAGTTCGAAATATCAACCGAAACTGACTGTTTATCCATCGCTAACGGCTTAAATACACCGAAAAGAATTTTCCACAACATTCTACACGTTTCCTTCGGCTTCCCGAAATGCGTAGACCGTTATCAATGAAAAGAAAAATAAAATAGGGGTCGTATATTTTAGCCATATGAAAAAGGGGTTGTATATTCATTACGGGAAACTATTACAGGTTACGTTCCTACAATAATTACTATTTACAGAATTTGTAACATTGCCCCCTTCCTAAGGACTGCACGTCCCGGGCAGTACAATCCCCAGAAAGGGTTCCAAACTTCTATCACAAGTTCACAATTACACACATTAAATTATAACTAACAGATACAGAAAACACAATAATAACAAGAAATATTACTAAACATTAAAAGCAAAAATTATCTACAACTTTTATGTTATCAACCATGGTTGTTTACGTAATACTCATGAACTATGGCCATAGTATGGGGCTAACCGATCATAATGTACAACCCTAGGTTTTGCATTAGGTGATTTTTGGATCCTCACTACGACGTCATTTAGTCGGTTAACGACTTTGTAGGGTCCATCCCAATGCGACTGCAATTTGGGTGACAGACCTTTCCGTCGGATGGGATTCCATAACCAAACCTTGTCGCCTTCGTTGAATTCATGTCCAGTAGACCTTGTGTCGTATCGGGTCTTCATCTTCTCCGCCGCGATGTTGATTCGCTCTCGTGCGAAGTTATGAACGTCTTCCAACCGGGCCTGGAGATCCTGGATGTACTCCTCAGGCGATGAAGGCGCATCCGGAGGACGACCGAAGACGAGATCACAAGGTAGCCGAAGCTCTCGTCCGAAGAGCATCTGAGATGGGGCAAATCCGGTAGTCTCGTGGACAGCACTGCAGTAGGCCAGCAGGAACAAAGGTAACTTCTTGTCCCAATCCTGTTGATTTCTGGATACCATAAGCGAGAGATTATTTAGGATTGTGCGGTTAAATCTCTCCACCATGCCGTCCGATTGTGGGTGTAGTGGTGTTGTCCTAGTTTTCTCAATTCCGAAAATTTGACATAGGCCCTTAAACACAGCAGAGATGAAATTCCTCCCTTGATCGGAATGAATCTGCAAAGGTGTTCCGTATCTTGAGATCCAATGTTGGACTAGAGTCTCTGCTACGGTAGTAGCCTCTTGATCTGGAATGGGATATGCTTCCGGCCATTTGGTGAAGTAGTCGATGGAAACAAGAATGTATTTGTTCCCATCAGCAGTTCTTGGTAGAGGACCCAGGATGTCGATCCCAATTCGTTCGAAAGGAGCTCCAACGTTGTACAGATGTAGCTTCCCTCTGCTTCTCTTCTTCGGTCCTTTACGAGCAGCACAGGCGTCACAAGAATGGCACCACTTCTCCACGTCATCCTTCGCCTTGCTCCAGAAGAAGCGCTCCCGAACTTTATTGAGAGTTTTCAAGACACCAAAATGTCCTCCAGTCGCACTACTATGTATTTCTTTCAGAACATCTGAAATCCTGGATCGAGGAAGTAGTAACTGCCACCTAGATGTCTTGCCGTCGTCAGATTCCCATTTCCGGTGTAGCACGCCGTTCCGTAAATGGAGTGAGTTCCATAAAGCCCAGTATGTTTTTGTTGCAGGACTGAAGATGGAAACGTCCTGCCAGCTAGGGCGTCGACTGTCACTTTCCATGAACTCTAAAATTGGTTTTATGTCGGGGTCTTCAAGTTTATCTTTTCGAACTTGGTCATCACTCCATGGATCAGGTTCTGATGATGTTGGAGTCACTGTCACCTGATAGGCGGTAGGGCTAGTCGTTCCATACTGTTTCTCGATTCGGGAACAATAGTGGCAGTTCTCAGGACAGGGTCTCCTTGATAAAGCGTCAGCATTCCCGTGAGATAACCCTTTTCGATGCTTGATCTCCATGTCATATTCCTGGAGCCGCTGTATCCATCTGGCTATCTGGCCTTCTGGATTCTTGAAGTTCAAAAGCCAAGTTAACGAGGCATGATCTGTCCGAAGCAGAAATTTTCGGCCGTAGAGGTAATGATGGAAGTGTTCTACAGCTTTCACTATGGCCAGTAACTCCTTTCTGGTGACGCAGTAATTTCGCTCCGACTTTGATAAGCATTTGCTCCAGTAAGCGATGACATGTTCATTTCCGTCAATTTCTTGGGATAAAACAGCTCCAATTCCCTCGTTGCTCGCATCAGTGTCCAGGATGAAGGATTTTTCAGGCTGAGGATAGGCGAGGATAGGCGTTGATGTTAAAGCCTCCTTCAGTCGTAGAAATGCATCGTCGCATTCTTTTGACCATTCAAACTTTTGCTTGCTCTCCGTCAGCTTATGCAAAGGTCGTGCAATGTTGGAAAAACCCTTCACAAACTTCCTGTAGTAAGTGCAGAGCCCCAGGAAACTTCGCAACTGATGGATGTTTTCGGGACGACTCCAACTCCTGACCGCAGATACCTTCTCTGGATCGGTTTGTACACCCTCAGAAGAGATGATGTGACCAAGGTAGTTCACTTCCCGGCGGAACAAATTACATTTGGACGGGCTTAACTTCAGATTGGCTTCCTTAAGCTTTTGCAGCACCTTCCTAAGATTTGCCAGATGTTCTTCGAAGCTGCGTCCCACGATGATGATATCGTCTAAGTAGACCAGACAGGATTCGTAGGAAAGTCCTCTTAACACTGTCTCCATAAGACGCTCGAACGTAGCTGGTGCATTGCAGAGGCCGAAGGGCATCACTTTGAACTGCCATAAGCCTTGTCCAGCTGTAAACGCTGTCTTCTCTCGGTCATCAGGGTGTATCTCAACCTGCCAGTAGCCGCTCTTCAAGTCCAGGGTCGAAAACCACTTGTGTCCGGAAAGAGTGTCTAAGGTGTCGTCTATCCGTGGAAGAGGGTAACTGTCTTTCTTGGTGATTTCATTCAGTCGTCGGTAATCGACACAAAATCTGGTGGAGCCATCTTTCTTTCGGACCAAGACGATGGGAGAGGCCCAAGGACTGGATGAAGGTTCGATTACATCATTCTCCTTCATCTCTTTCAGGAGGGTCTCAACCTCTTCCTTCTTGGCGAACGGTAGTCGTCTTGGATGCTGTTTAATAGGGGGGTGTTCTCCAGTGTAGATCCTATGCTGCGTTAAATTCGTCCGGCCCACATCCTCCGATGTAGATGAAAACAGATGCTTGAAGTCGTCCACCAATTGTTCCGCAGCAGTTCTTTGATCCTTCGATAAGGGTGCACTCCCAATTAACTTCGATGTCAAGGACTCAGAAGACACAGTCTCGGGGGAATTGATTCTTCTAATGATGCAGTTTACGGGAGTACAAGTTGCTAACACTTCGCCTTTCCGGATATTCCTTGGCCTTTCACTCACGTTGGCGACTCTCACAGGAATTACATCCTTGGAAAGATCCACAAGCGTAGATGCCACCAGCACTCCTTTTGGGTTATTGCTTAAGTTGGGGTATTCAATGAGTCCAAATCTAAAACTATTGCTTTCTTCAATGGAGCCGGGTATTAATGATTCTGACCTTGAAGGAATTGATAAATCTGTTTGGGCAATTATTTGATGAGCGGATTTTACATCACTTTCTGCGGGAAAGACTGCTATGTCTTCTCTCGTCGAGTGCAGCTCGTTAGTCTTGAAGTCGAGGTTGAAGTCATACTTCTTTAAAAAGTCCAATCCGAGAATGAAGGGGTCTATGATAGCAGCAACGAATGCGGTATGATGGTAAATGGCATTTCCAAACACAATTTCTAAGTTCACTTTACCTTCAATCTCGATCTTGTCACCTGTCACAGTTTGGAGGGTAACGCAGGGCGGCGTCCACAGAATGTTAAGTCCAAATTGACGAGCCACATCTGTTCTAATGATCGTAACATTGGCTCCAGTGTCAATAATCAGTTCGCAGGGAAACCCGTTTACATATGCGTAAACAAACAGTCCATTACTGCCGCCACTCGTCGATGAAATCTGGAAAACTTTAAGATGGGGCTCATTCCAATTTGGCGACCTCCGCCCCGCGAGATTGCCATGGCTTAGTTTTCCTGGACCTGCGAGGGAGAGGTGCTCTTCCCTCTGGTTTCTTGACGAGCTTCACAGTTTCTTCGTAAGTGACCCTCGCCACCACATTTCCAGCACTTAAGTGATTGTCCATTATGGTCCTTGGGAGCCGAATTCCTTTTGAGGATTCCTGCAATTTCTTTTATTTGCTTTTCCAGATCAGCAAAACGTGACGAAACCGGATCAGGCTCATCAGTTTTCACGCCGCGGATTGAATGGCGATCCTTGCGGGTTGCTTGCTGGGCGGCCTCTAACTTCATCGCATACACAACAGCAGAACTCAGGTCTTTGACATCCGCCATCCGTAGAGCTTTCTGGATTTCCGGATCTCGAACCCCGTCGATGTAGTAGTTGAGTGCCAGGTTGTCTCGAACGTCCGCAGGACAGTCACAAAAAGCAAGATGAGACAATCTCTCGACGTCCGCCGCTAGCTCTTGCAGGGTTTCCCCGGTTTTCTGGAAACGGGACTTCAACTGGAGTCGGCTGAAATCTTTCTGGCACTTCTCACCGAAGCGAAGCTCCAACGCAGATGTGAGGGCGGCGAAATCCAGGCGCTGGCTGTCCGGAAGGGTCTGGAGAATGTCCGCTGCGTCACCTCTCAGGGATGCTGCAAGATGACAGGCCTTGGTAGCAGAGTCCCATCCGTTCGCTTCCGCCACTATCATGAATTGAGTTTTGTAAACCTGCCACGAAGTTTTCCCATCAAATGTGGCAAGTTTAATGGACGGTCGAGCAACCGATGTGGGAGCGCCAAACTGTACAGAGCTGCTTTCCGCGGTCACCAATCTCCTTTCCACGTCCTTAAAGATCTCTTCTTTTAGTAGATGAAATCTTCTATCTTCATCTTCAAATTTATTTTCTACAGCATTGAATCGGCTTTCAACGGTATTAAATTTTTCTTCAATAGCATCAACTCGATGCTCTATGTCATTAAATTTATTTTCCATCACAGTCTTTACCGAAATAAGGTCGTTTTTAATTTCCTCTTGGTTAGACGTTAAGTCCTTTTTCAGCACCGTTAAATCGCTTTTTAACTGGTCTTGATTTGCCAACATACTTGCAGTCAGATCATTTTTTAATTGTTCTTGATTAGCCGCCATATCATTTTTTAATTGTTCTTGATTAGCCGCCATATCATTTTTAACAGAGTTGATTGCATCAAGAAGTTGTTTTAATTGTTCATCCATTGCGCGAGTAATCACCATAAAATTAAAGTCCAAATTCAAAAAAAGTCTTTATGAAAAAAATGTCCAAAGTCACACTTACTCCAAGAAAGTCCAGAAGAAGCCCCACGTTGGGCGCCAAATTGTAACGGATTCGGTGCGACTTCCACTTTCTTGAAAAGAAAACACAGTTCTTGATAAAAACACAGGAAATTTATTTACACTATGTACAGGAAAGATCTTCAACAACTGCTAAATTATTCATCAGCAATTAAGCAATTATCACACAACACCGTAAACTCAACGTTTACACACGTATTTACTTCGAAATACGAAAACAACACAGCGAAATGCCTCGCTATGAACAGAGCAAAATGTTCTCAGTTCGAAATATCAACCGAAACTGACTGTTTATCCATCGCTAACGGCTTAAATACACCGAAAAGAATTTTCCACAACATTCTACACGTTTCCTTCGGCTTCCCGAAATGCGTAGACCGTTATCAATGAAAAGAAAAATAAAATAGGGGTCGTATATTTTAGCCATATGAAAAAGGGGTTGTATATTCATTACGGGAAACTATTTACAGGTTACGTTCCTACAATAATTACTATTTACAGAATTTGTAACAATATGTATGAGCGCACATGCAAGGGCCTAATATAGCGCTTTTTGGCCTTTAAATTCGAAAAGTTTCAAGAGAACCTAAACCCCCCCCCATGAAAAAAAATTTCGCTACGCCACTGAAGACTGAAACCCGGTAAATGTCGTCAATCGCCGGTGATCATCGACATTCATATGGCAAAGACATTGGTAAAAGCATGCATGAAGAAAAATTAAACAACAGTGAAAATATCATGGGAATAAAAGAAAACAACTATTTTCCATTCATCGATTGGGAAAACATGTTTTTTTACTGGTTAAAAAGGGGATCAAATCAATCGGGAACCGGTTAAGAGAACTTCTACTGTAATTTTAGAACTTTTTAGAACATGGCTTACTGCAATCATGAGCGTGAAAAGAAAAATTTATTGTAAAGATCAATCATCTTCACGATTGATTTGAAAAAAAAAGCTTATGGTGCGAAATAAAGGAGATATATATATATATATATATATATATATATATATATATATATATATATATATATATATATATATATATATATATATATATATATATATATATATATATATATATATATATATATATATAAAACTATAAAATCTACAGCACACATTAACTTGTGCGATATCAATTATTCGGTATCATTGAATTCCGCAGATTAGTACAATAAAGCAGCGAACTTTTATAATCTTTTAAGAAGCAGCGTGTTATGTTGCGTATGTGCGGTCGCAAGTACAGAAAAAAAGTTTGAAATAATTCATGATACAATAGAATCGCTTACAATAATGCAATCTCAGTATGAGTGGTTAATTTCCTCTCCTTTCCCATGGGCAGGGGGAAAATTTATTAAATGGGAGTGAAACCAAAGGGTGAAACCATCTGTCACTTAATACACGAGTTATAGACGACGAGACAGTCTGTCTGCATTTTTAGCAGAGTTACAATTCAGCATTAAATGCTGGCGGATTGATTCAATTTTCCATTTTATATTTTGTCTGCTCAACCTCCACGGGATATCTACAAAATCGAAATTTCGTAACCTTTTCAGAAGCATAAGTGGGCACAGGATAATGTGGTATTAAAGTAATACAATAGATGATTACAATTTTTTGGCTTGAACTTATGCCGTCATATACAGGTAAAAGTCCTTTAAACAAATTGACATAAGAAAAAAAAACTTAGTTTCGAAGTTTAAGTGAATGTTAAATAGTTCTTTTCAAGCCTTGTCTTGTGCTCAGAAGTCTGACTGCGATGAGAAGGTCCTGGGTTCGAATCCCGGCTCGGGTATGGATGTACTTTCTCCCTCGAAAACAATACTATGAACTTAATTCGTTAACAGGACCATAAAATTAACTATTCCTGCATCGGAAGCCTGTTAAGGGTTTTACAAAACGAAGGGTCATAAAAAAATCAAAAAAACCATATTTCTACACTAAATTCTTATTTCAAACACCAGCCTATCAAAAATTACGATCATAATAAAAAACGACAGTAATAATTAAATTTCATTTATACAAATGTTCGGAGGTTTTTTTTTTTTTTCAAACTTAAGTAAATTGAACACAATTTTAGATACTATTTTTATATATCTATCTAAACAATTAATTAATACTAATAATTATTGCGGCTGTATGTTTCAAAAATATGTTTATGTCATACTTGAAAAAAAAAATCAAACTTATAATTTTTACTATCATTAAAGATAGCCAAAAATTTCATTTTTAGAAATTCATAAGTGGAGGAAATTTTTCAAGATTTTTTTTTTTAATACCAATCGACCTCTAAAATGTCCTGACTTGATATATCACTGACTTGTCTTCTTTGTCAGAGATTTTGTGAAGTCTTAAACTGACTTCAGGGCAATTTACTCAAAAGACAATTTATCTCCCTCGAAGTTTAGTAAATAATTTAGATTTAGTTGAATGTTTAGTTCTTTTCACGCCTTTTCAAGTGCTCAGAGTAGTCTGACTGCGATGGAGAGGTCTTGGGTTCGAATCCCAGCTCTGATCTGGAGGTACTTTCACCCTCCTGTCTTCTTCCTTTTTTTGTGTGAATGTGTTGCTATGCTGTGAATGGTTGCCTACCCTATAAACGAGTCCTTATCAGGCACTGCCCCCCCCCCTCTAACGCGATCAAATATTGCCTGAAGTTATATTTTGAGGACCTATATTTTAAAAAAATCGCCCCAGACCAGAACACGAAATTGCACTTTTTCACCCCCTTCTTTTCAATAATGACCCCCTAAACCAGAAGCTGGATTCGCCCCTAGTTTTTATAGTATAAGTGTACTATGGAATTCACTCCAAATTGCGGTACAATGGGAAAAGTGAAGCAACGCGCCTCGAATGGGCAGCCTAGCTGGCACAAGACAACATTAGAAAATATGATTAAAAAATGAGTTTTATTTAAATGCTAACATTTGTTAAAAACCATACGAATGGAAAATAAATTACATACATACAAATCAAGTTTAATTTAAAATGTAGGAACTATAATTCCACGTATTATGTGGAGGATTGAAAAAAAAAAAGGAAATTACACAAATGATTGTTCGAAAATGCGTAATAAAGACTTCTGCTGCTACTCAAATGAGTTATAAGAATTTTGTTTCGGCGATTCGATGGCCGTCGAATGCATTCATTCCAAAAGGCGTCAACGAGTGAGGCGAGATTACGTTTTGATTATAAAATAGCTGTGAATTGTATTATGCGTAATAACAATGCGGCATCAACAGGTGGATGAATTCGGTTCCAATTTTCCGTTCCGCTGAGTGTAAATTGGCACAAGGTTGAATTCCAAACCGAGAAAGCCTCTTCCCACAGGTGGAGAACCGACCACACCAGTCCAGTCACTCAACTTTCACTGGAATATCGCCAACATTTGTTTTTGACGTCAAGTAGATACGTGACCGTATATCAGAATCCCCCCCCCCCCGTTCGTTATTTTATTTTCTCGAATCAGTTTTGTTATAATTGTTCTGCGATTTTATTAATCAATCTTTTGAAAAACAATGTAAAGTTGCAGGAATTGTTTGTAATCTTGCACTCACCATCATAATCATATGCTAATTTAAAAAGAAAAAGGTGTGACAATTCAGAAATTAGAATTTAGTGTGATCAGGAAAATGTTCAAAAAATTTTTTCCCATCCCTTTTTTTATTGGGGATGAAAAATAATGATGTTTACAAGAAACTCTGGTTGCATAGATTCGGCTAAATTGATAAGCTTTTACTATAAAATTGTCTTAGAATAATCCTAAAAGATGACTTAAAACTGCACTTCATTGGTGTCCCACTCTTTTGGTGTTGTCAGCGATTTTTCCAAGAAGTGTAATTAGAGCTTATTCCTAGAATACAGTACATACAATGAGCTATGATTGAACTTCGAATCTTTCTCCCCCAGCTCGGTAGGAGGTCAGTGTAATCTCCTGTCCAATCCAAATTCGACTGACTGGTCAACGATAAGAACTGATGAAGAGATAGGGTTCTTTTTATTTCTTTCCGTTGATTCCTCTTGGGCATTAAAGCGTAAAAGCACAAGTAAGCGGATCCTCTGGATTTTCCCAATTTTGGGGGGTTCTTTTTGTATGGGTTTTTCTGAGTCCCTAGAACCCGGATCTACACAGAAGTTGAGCCCCTTTCCGACGAATCTGCGTAAAAAACCCACTATAGCTTGAAACGCGAACCCTGTAGCTTTATTAAAAATTCGGCTATGGAGAAGAAAAAAAAAATTCTCTCCTTGTAAAATTAAGAAAGATAATGTTTTGGCATGCATGACAACATACATTTTTAATCGAAGGAGGCTCTTCAGTTAAGTCACAATCACAAGTACGGCAAGCAGGTTATCGCTTACTCGCACCATAATGTATTGATAACATCAAAAACATTTTCTTTCGAACAATCCAGTTCTTAATGAAAAAAATTTACGCGGCGTCGTTTTAGTAAAAGCATGAATAGTGTAAACGGAATAGGGATGTCATTCGAAGTATATACTAAAGCATGTATTTAAGGTAAATTAATGAAGAATCAAATTGATAAAAGCAAAAACTGCAGATAGTATTGCAATAGTACTGCAAGTCTTGCAGAAATCTTTTGTGGTTATCAAAGGATTCCTATAATAATGCAATTTTGTAAACTCTCTCTATGGAATGTAAGCAATCAGATAAGAATCAATTTTTTTTTTGGAAAAAGAAGCTTTGTTCACTCAACGAACCCTTTGAAATTCTGTGCTTTAATAACTTTAATAAAAACACTCATATAAGGGTATAATTTTCAAAAAATGAATTTCGTCCTCCTTACGATCGGCTAACGCGTATGATATACAAGATGCAACATGTGATCGGAAACAGAAGTACACAATGTAAATTCTATATTGGTTCTTCATATACAATTTTAGACTGGCTAAAACGTCAAAATAGAGAGTGACAGTTCTCAGGAAAATGAATCATCTTCTCAATAATCAGCTGACGAGCATGATTTTTATCATGGAACATGTCTTTGACAATGCTTAAATGAAATGAAAATTTTACAAAAAAAAATTATTTTTTAAATAAAACATCAGATTTGCACAAAATGTCCATCTATTTTTCCGTCTACGTCCTATTACGTCTGATTACAGAGTAACAGTTCTCAGAAAAATGAATCATCCTTTTAATAATCAGATGACGCGCATGATTTTCATCATGGAACAATGGTACACTCAATCGGAAACAGCTAAAAGTTTTGTGCAATGTAAATCCTTGAGAAAATAATGAATTCTTTGTGTACTTAAGCAAAATTTTCACTATCTAAAACTCAAAAAAAGACAGTTCTCAAAAAAAAAATGTATTATCTTCTTAATAATCAGATACCACACATGATTTTAATCATGGAACATGTTATCACTAATGTTGCAATGCGATGCGAATTTCATGAAAATGAATAATAATTTCTTTGAATAAAAAGTTATACTTCTTCAAAATATCAAACTAAAGCAGCTGCTCTCAGAAAAATGAATCATCATTTTTTAAATCAGATGACGCGCATGATTTTCATCATAGAACATGCTATTGTAAATATTTCAAAGTCTTGAAACTCTGAATAAATGATAAAAACTGCATACAGATCAACATTTAGGACTTGGGAAAAGGTTAAACTAGAATATGTAAAAATAGATTAACTATTTCCTTAGCTTTTAGGCATGTAAGCAGTTGTCTACAAGGCCGCAAAATAGTTACACAAATGATTTTTGGTTACACTATTGAAGAAAGCTGCTAAAATTTCAGTTTTTATATTACAATATGACAGTTCTCAGAAAAATGAATCATCCTCTTTATAATCAGATGACGCGCATGATTTTCATCATGGAACGTGTCCTCGACAATGTTTAAGGGGATGTTAATTTTAGGAAAATAAATATTTTTTGAAATAAAACGTTTGTTCAAAAAGTTAAAACTACTTTTTTATATTGAATAGTTGTTCTCAGAAAAATGAATCATCCTTTTTACAATCAGATGACGCGCATGATTTTTCTCATAAAACATGCGATAGAAAATATTTCCAAGTAATATGAAACTCTAAATGATATTAGAGATGAATGATCTAATGAATGATCAGTTATTTCTCCGTAATATTGGTCAAATTATTGGTTTGATCAAAGGTCAAACTAGAATATACAAAAACAGTATAATTACTTTCCGAGCTTTTAGGCAATGATCCATTCAGGATTCCGGCCAACAAGACAAAACCGGAAAGTTAGTTCTACGCAAAAGGAATCATGTTCTTGATCAGATTTTTATCTTGAAACATGTCATCGACTGCAGAAATGTGATGTAAATTTTAGATTTTTTTTTTCTATCAGCATAGTCAGATTTGTTCAAATTGAATCAAAACGTCTGATAAAAGATCAACTGTTCACAGAAAAATAAATAGTAATTTTATAATCAGATCACGAGTCGCATGAACTTTTATAAACACATGAGATCGGAAGCATTTAAAATTAATATAAAACTAATAACTGATTAGTTTTTTCATGCATATATAAAATTTTAGACTTTTTGAAAGGTCAATTACTTAGAAATAAGAAGTTGAGACTTCTTTATGAACTAACCAGAATGTGCTGGGGGGGGGGGGGGATAAATCTTCCTTTTTATAATCAGCTGAAACGCATGATTTTAGTCTTAAAAACGTGATTACAAATTTTTAAAAATTAACTTTGAAAGAATGAGTTCCGTACGTCAAATTTCATACTCGCTATACTACCAAACTTAAAATACTGCAGTTCTCAGGAAAGTCAATCATATAGTTTTAAAATCAGATTAAGCTCATAATTTTCATCAGAAAATGTGCAATCGGAAATACTTATATAAGTAGTAATATAATGAATATATGAAACATCAGACTTCATTAAATGTCAAACAAGTCTGTTGACACGTCTCAGAAAAATTAATCATCCTCTTTATGATCAGATGACGCGCATGATTGTCATCATTGAACGTGACAAAAAGACTTTTCCAACATAAAACGAGCGATTACAAATTACAAAACAATAATGGAACTCTTTGAACAAATGATAAATGCTTCAAATGGTTAGTTTTAGATTTGTGAATGATGATGACAGTTCTCAGAAAAATGAATCATCCTTTTTATAATCAGATGACGCGCATGATTTTCATCATTGAACGTGACATTGACAATGTTTAAACATGAAGTGTAAGAAATGGTAGGACGATTTTAAACGTCAAAGCAAAATGCGACTTTTCTCGGAAAAATCAATCATTCTTTTAAAATCAGAAGTCGCGGCGCAAGTTTTTCCAACATAAAACGAGCGATTACAAAATACAAAATAATAATGGAATTCTTTGAACAAATGATAAATGCTTCAAATGGTTAGTTTTAGATTTGTGAATGATGATGACAGTTCTCAGAAAAATGAATCATCCTTTTTATAATCAGATGACGCTCATGATTTTCATCATTGAACGTGACATTGACAATGTTTAAACATGAAGTGTAAGAAATGGTAGGACGATTTTAAACGTCAAAGCAAAATGCGACTTTTCTCGGAAAAATCAATCATTCTTTTAAAATCAGAAGTCGCGGCGCAAGTTTTTCCAACATAAAACGAGCGATTACAAAATACAAAATAATAATGGAACTCTTTGAACAAATGATAAATGCTTCAAATGGTTAGTTTTAGATTTGTGAATGATGATGACAGTTCTCAGAAAAATTAATCATCCTTTTTATAATCAGATGACGCGCATGATTTTCATCATTGAACGTGACATTGACAATGTTTAAACATGAAGTGTAAGAAATGGTAGGACGATTTTAAACGTCAAAGCAAAATGCGACTTTTCTCGGAAAAATCAATCATTCTTTTAAAATCAGAAGTCGCGGCGCAAGTTTTTCCAACATAAAACGAGCGATTACAAAATACAAAATAATAATGGAACTCTTTGAACAAATGATAAATGCTTCAAATGGTTAGTTTTAGATTTGTGAATGATGATGACAGTTCTCAGAAAAATGAATCATCCTTTTTATAATCAGATGACGCGCATGATTTTCATCATTGAACGTGACATTGACAATGTTTAAACATGAAGTGTAAGAAATGGTAGGACGATTTTAAACGTCAAAGCAAAATGCGACTTTTCTCGGAAAAATCAATCATTCTTTTAAAATCAGAAGTCGCGGCGCAAGTTTTTCCAACATAAAACGAGCGATTACAAAATACAAAATAATAATGGAACTCTTTGAACAAATGATAAATGCTTCAAATGGTTAGTTTTAGATTTGTGAATGATGATGACAGTTCTCAGAAAAATGAATCATCCTTTTTATAATCAGATGACGCGCATGATTTTCATCATTGAACGTGACATTGACAGTGTTTGAACATGAAGTGTAAGAAATAGTCGAACGAGTTCAAACGTCAAAGCAAAATGCGACTTTTCTCGGAAAAATTAATCATTCTTTTAAAATCAGAAGACGCGGCGCAGGTTTTTCCAACATAAAACATGAGATCAAAATTACAAAAAAATAATGTAACTCTTTGAACAAAAAATTAATGCTTCAAATGGTTAGTTTTAGATTTGTGAAAAATTCAAATTCTAATGTGATAGTTCTCAGAAAATAGAATCATCCTCTTTATAATCAGATGACGCGCATGATTTTCATCATGGGACTTATCATAGATGCTGTGTAAACATGCAGCAAACATTGGGAACATGATTATGCTTCCTAACAATAAAAAAGTGAGATCTGATAAAACATAAAAATAAAGAAAACGCAGTGCAAGATTTTCCAATGTAAAATACGTGATGGAAATTACAAAATAATATTCATAATATAACTCTTTGAACAAATAATTGATGCCTCAAACGCTTAGTTCTAGATTTGTGAAATAGTAATATGATAGTTTTCAGAAAAATGAATTATCCTGTGTATAATCAGATGACGCGCATAATTTTCATCAAGGAACATAATATCATCGACGCTGTGTAAACCTAAACATGCAACAAACATTAGAAAAATGATCATGCTTCTTGAAAATAAAACAGTGAGACCACATCAAACGTAAAAATAAATATGGGGTTGATCACATATGATGACATGCTTTTGAGAGGGGGGGGATCCGGTGGAGTGGGGTTCACGAAATTGAAAGTTCTTGACAAGGGAGAGGTTAGCAAGTGACATCACGTCTTTTTTATAAGAATGTTTGTGAAAAATAGCGTGGCATGTACTAAAGGAGTGACAGGGGTCAAAAATGTTGGGAAAAAAGTGAAACATCATTTATGGACAGCCACTATGGTAACTCTCAGAAAAATGAATTAGATTTGTCCTAACCAGATGATTCGAATGATTTTTCAACACCAAAATTGCCGAATTAAAATTTTGCGAACCAGCTTTGGTACTGGCGTGCTGTCAATGTATCTGCTCTATATACATTGGCTATTTTTTATTTCTTGAACAGAAGTTTTGACTTTTCGATAGCAAAAAGTAAAATACGATGAAAATTCTAATTTCATTCTTCATATTTGACAAGTTATTAATCAAAAAGTACTGCGTAGATTCAAATGAACTTTGTCACAAGTAAGCCTTGATACATAAGCTTTCAATATACATAACGATAATACGGCGCAAGTGTGAAGTTTGGTGTGAAAAAATACAATGAAATACTGTCGAGGAAAAAAAAAAACGAAATTATTTTTCGCAAAACTCAATAGCTTTACTACGCTCTATTTTGTGTTAATTTATTTCAAAGGCTGCAAAACTTTAATTTGTCATTAGGTACGCTGATTAAAAAGAGATGATGTTTATTTTAAGCAGAAGAATGAAGTTGCAACCTATCTAGCTTTCATTCGAAATAAGAAGGGGGGATCACTAAAGAGCAGAGCCTGAACGAATTTCATGTTCGTGTAAATGAAGCCTTCATTCAAAACTACTATTAATATTACTGTTTCAGGACAAACAATTTCTTGAACAATGAGTTTCCTCCTCAACTATTATTTAATAAGGAAATATCAAAGTGAACCTTATTATTCACATGAAAATTCCTGATTTGTCAGTCATAACTTCTGTTTGTTGCTAAAGAACAAATATAGTATAAAATGAAGGAAAGGATCAGAAGTCAGAGCACCCGCTACCGATTAAAAAAACAATCATTTAAATCTGTTCAACCAGTAAGGACAAACATACCAGCGATTCTGAACCGGTGGTCCGGCACCGGTTTGCAGAAAAATTTGACTGGTCTTTAGAGATTTTAAAAAAAATCTACCACAATAAAAATAATAACAAATGTACTAAACAACTTTTTTTACGTGTTTTTGATTCAATTTCGTGATTTTCTATGATTTTTCAGCAATGTTTAAGATTACTTATGTATATTTATTACATTTACAATAGTTATTATCTTATTTTTTGCATTTAAACCTTTCACTTCCTTTTACAAAAAAGTAAGTATTGTTTTCGCGAAAAAAATTTCACTCAAAAATCAACCTTAATTTCCATTTTGCTCACCCTCAAATGAATGTTGAGTTTTTTTTTTTTTTTTCAACCCGACCACACGTGGATATGTGCCTAGGAACGTAAAGACACCCGAAATATTCATCTTGACGATCATCGAGTTGATTACAACGAGTTTTCTCGTGACGTCTGTATGTACGTATGTATGCGTATGTGCGTATGTATGTCGCATACCTCAAGAACGGTATGTCCTAGAAAATTGAAATTTTTTTTTTTTTTTTTTTTTTTAATCAGGGAAATATATATATATATACACACACATATACACACATATATATACACATATACATACATACACATACATATATTTTACAAATATGCATTTCACATATAAAATAAAAAGAAATTACCAACAGAAATATATTTCTCTCTGTCGAATTGAGAATCCCTGATTGAGTAGATGGAAGTAAAGGCTATACAATAGCCTGACTAGCTCCCACCACTCAGAGAAGAGCTTAATTTAGAGCCAGTTTAAAACATAATATAAAATTAACAAAAAATAAATGCATAATCATACAAAGAACACATAAACACAACACAAGTAATGTAATTAAAGTACGTCTAATTTTATAACAGAACCGAGGCTTACTATTACGAATATGCTACTTTATCCTAAATTGGCTACAGTAGAATTGAGTATAAAATTTTTTAGCCTATTCTTAAACAAATTTCGATTATTAATGGTTTTTAAACAATTGGGTAAGGTGTTCCACAATCTTGGTCCGTAGGAGTTAATGCCATTAAACAATAGATTTGTTTTTGCGTTTATATGTATAATATTTTCACGGTTTCTAGTGGGGTAGTTATGAACCAATTCACGGATTGTCACTATTTCTGAATTCAAACCATTTGTTACTAAATCATACATAAAAATACCAACATTATATTTATAAATTTGTTCCACGGTCTTTAAAAAGCTCCTATTACTGTTACCCACAATATTATCTCTATTAATTATTCTGTGAAATCTTTTTAATAAAATATTTATTCTATTTAGATTATTTTTAGTTGTTTGGCCCCAAGCAAGAACACCATAATTGAGAACTGAATTTATCAAAGAAAAATATAAAATAAACAGAACATCAGCAGGAAGAATATTAGACACAAAATTAATTAAACCTAAATTACGAGAAATCTTTTTTGAGACAAACTCAATTGGTAAGCAGACTCCTAGTGGGGTCTAGTTGTCTGTGTACCTCCCTTTTTGGTTGCATTCGGGTGTTTCTAAAGGGGTCTTTTGCTCCTTTTTGGGGGGAAATCATTGTTAATTTCGGTGTAAACTCAAGCGGTGTTATAATTTGGCGGACACTTGGCGATATATCGCCAGTCTTTTGGTCGCCAAGTTTTGTCGCCAACTTAGCGACAAATTTGGCAATTTTTTTTTTTTTAAATCTGATTTTAATTTGGCCACTGTTTGTGATATTTAGAGAGTAAATTATTGAATCACATTAAAATGGCCAGTAATGAGGAAATGACATTAAATTGGAGTAAAAGGAAGTCATGTGATGCACACATCAGCTCGTTTTGTAACAGTTCTCTAACACCAAGTAAAGTTTTGACAGTATATTTATTAATTCATTTATTATTATTTTATCTGGTAAAAAAATCAAAGAAAACTTCAGCCGTTCGCAAACGTTTTTTCACAAGTGTTTAGCGGTCTCAGAGTCAAAATTTTTCATCTTTTTCACATCTAAATTCACATTGAACAAAATTCTTCGTAACGTATCGACATCTTTTTAAATGGCCGCAAATGCAGTTTTTATTATTATTATTCAAAAAAGATGATAATAAAAAAACACCACCGGTCAGCGAGTCTGTAGAGTACAGTATGAATTGAAAAACCGCTTCCTTTTTGAAGTCGATAAAAATTAATTACAGGTAGATGGGCAAGAGTCCCTATTATGTACTTGCTTGAGGTACAGCTACCGTTTTTACAAGAAAATAAAAATCACATATACGGTCGCAATCTGTAAATGTTAGAAATAAAAAGAAAATCCTGCAGCTGCTCCAATCAGCGACTTGGAAACTAACATCACACCCATTCTCAGGGCTGCGGAGTTGGGAGGGGGGAAACTAACTCCGACTCCTGGAATTAAAATCTTCCTCTCCCGACTAGACTCCATTACCCCAAAATCAGTCCAACTCCGCAGAGAGGAGCCTAAATCCATGCGCAACTCACATTGTGATTTTTTTTTTTTTTTCTTTTTGACTTATACCACTATCATTCTAGCCGTGCATGTACTTGTTCAGTTAATACAAATGTAGGAATTATGACGACTATGGTAGTACAATAGAGCTCCAATTATCCGAATCAATTGGAACCGGAGCCCATTCGGATAATCAAAAATTCGGACCAGTTGGACGTTTTATGAAAAAGGCTCTACTCAGATAATTTGTTCTGACCCAAGCTTCTATTAATTCCTTTTCAATTTCAATAAATCTTACGTTGGCAACTGAAAGCGTTTCCTCAATATTTCGAGGACTAAATCACTAGTTACTTGGTCATGAAAACAAAGCAATCAAAACAACTATACCTATCAACTTAACTTTTTCGTTTATTGCCTTTTTAATTTCGTATGATAAAACAAGCTGACGTGTGTATCACATGACTTCTTTTTACTCCAATTTAATGTCATTTCCCCATTATAGGCAATTTTAATGTGATTCAATTGTTTACTCTCCAAATATCACCAACAGTGGACAAACTGAAACAAAATTTAAATAAAAAAAATTGCCAAATTTGTCGCCAAGCTGGCGACCAAAAGACTGGGGATATATCGCCTAGTGTCCGACAAATTATAACACAACTTGAGTTTATATCGAAATTAACAATGATTTCCCCAAAAAAAGAGGCAAAAGATCCCCTCAGGAACATCCGAATGCAACCGAAAGGAAAAGTGCACAACTAGACCCCACTAGGAGTCTACGTACCAAATTTCAATTTTCTAGGACATACCTTTTTTGAGGTATGAGAGATACATACACACATACATATGTACATACGGACGTCAAGAGAAAATTCGTTGTAATTAACTCAGGGGTCGTCAAAATCGATATTTCGGGTGTCTGTACGTTCCTAGGCATATATCCACGTGTGATCGGGTCGGAAAAAAATCTCAACATTCCGTCGGGGGTGAGAAAAATGGAAATTAAGGCCGATTTTTGAGTGAAATTTTTTTCGCGAATACAATACTTCCTTTTTTTTTTGTAAAAGGAAGTAAAAAGGAAAAATATTTTCAGTCAACACAAAATAAAAAGTCGGCCCTACAAACTAGAATTAAAAGACTTGACAGCTACCTTTCTCCCCCGTTCGCTTTAAAGAACATTAGTGAATGCATTCCTTTTTAGTCAACCTTTTGTCCAAACCGAACAATTGGTAAATATAAGTAGGGAAAAAAAACATTGTTTACCCTTTATGAGCGTACCTGCTATTCAGAACTATCAAAACACACAATTCAGATAATTCTAAAAGCGGATTGATGGACAGAAGATGCGCTACATATCATTGGTAAAGACTCATGGGGATGAGAATAAATGAATAATAAATAATATATGCATTGGAGAAGGTCCGAAGTCGAAGTCCCAAATCCGATCCCAAAACTAGAAGAACTGGTTTGGCAGATGCTGTGGTAAAGAAAGAAGTCGTCGAATTCGCCAGGTGGTCACCACGTTCTCTCCGATTATTTTATTCCTTTGTATTTTTCGGTAACGCATCTGGCGGTTTATCACGAAAAAGCGGAAAGCAGCTGGGTGGGTTGAGGGAAAATGTCTGGAGGTTTTTGAGGGTGGTTTGGACTGATTAACTTCCATGCACAACTTTTTTTCTTTAGTTGTACAAATTTAATTGAACTATTCTTAACATTTCCCTTTTGGGAGTTTTTTTTTTTTTTAACACATGACTACTGAATATAAAGATCGTTTTTTACAAATGCGGTTTCATAAAATTTTACAACTGTTCTTTTTTCTCATTTTATTTCCTAAAAGGACCAAGAGTACTGTCAGATGTGGATTACTGAATCCCCAGCTGTTGCAAACATTTCAAAAACTAATAACTCTAATTTGTTTTCCTTTGATTAACCTTTTTTATAAGTATGTAGCACAATACAAATGAAGGGCTCAGGGCAGAAATGTGACAAGCCACAAGGAGTAACTTTTCGATCAAAATTTTTTTGTTTCTCATAACTAAAATTGAAATAACACGACAATGGATTATGTCATTTGGAGAAAAACATATTTGGTTTTAGCATTGCAGAATATAGAATGCATAATAACTTTGAAAAATTCTACAAATATTTTTTACAAGTTGGAAATTGGCATTACTGAAAAATTCACATCATATGGCATATCACATTCTTGCCCTTCAAAGGTTATTGCATTCATTAAAAATTCATTTCAAAATTCTCTCTCTTTACATTTTTAATAGCTAAAATAAATTATTTGTTCAGAGTTAAACGTCTGTAATTAGTAAAAACTTGGAAGTAAGATAACAATTTTGAAAATATACGTTAAATTTGACCCATCTGCAAGCAATGTTTTACAACTAGAGCTGGGAACGGTTTGGGGAAGGGGGGGGGGGGGCTTTTCTTCGTTTGTTTACGAAGGGGTTTATTGCCAACCAGGAAAAGTTGAAGATTTCGATATTTCTGGCACAAAATGCATTTAGTAATTTACAGTCCTATGGTTTTATTTTTTTCGTTCAGAAAGCTTTTTATGTTCAGTATAGCACAAGAAAACTTTGACAATGCAAGCTTCTGTAAGATATATCAAATTTTGTATTCACCAAAGTATTATTTGTGTTTTTCTCACTAAAACTGTCATGTACACGTACACAGGACAGAATAAGTATATCAATAGTTAATATAAATAAAGAGTGGAAATGATGAAGTAAAATTTGTAATACATAATTTCAATTGATGGGTGTGTACCTTTACACACACACACACACATATATATATATATATATATATTATATATATATATACACACATGCATGTAACTCACTAAAAAAAAAAACCTGTGTTTAAAACCTCAATTTCAAAAAAAATATATATATATATTGAATTGCTAAAATTACAACTTATTCAAAATTGACAATTGGAATAATTTGGATAATCTTTGGTGTTTTGAACAAAGAAAGTTACGGGCTATTTTTTACAACAGGTTTAAATGTTTGGTGCATATTTCTGATAAAAAAGGAAAAGTAACATGAACTGCATACATATTTTAAAATATTTAACTTTTTGTCAAAGAAAATAAACCAGTAAATTGCATTTTAATTTGTAAAAAAAAAAAAATTTCTCATCAAAAAAACTAGAAAACTAGTTTTTTCCATCGACTCAAAAGTTTCATTATTTTTATTATTCACATTAATTACTACGAGATATTTATGCAGTAGCAAACTCAAAACATGCAATTCATCGCCCTCATTTCACGTAGTGAGCAAAATTTACTTCCCTTCTCTTTAGGGATGTGTCATTCATAAACCAACGGGTATAAAGGACCGACTCTTTGAAATGAACAATGCAATATGGTCTCATAAAAAAATGATCGGTCGTACCTTTGAACGATGATATTTGTTTTATATGGTTCTCTCAGTCTCATTTAATTTCTAATTTGTTTAGTTATTTTTAATGTTTTGATACTTTCATTTTACACATTCAAAATCTTTTTTTCTTCTTTTTGCTTTATTTTCTTATTAGTTTTAGGGTGGTATTCGGCGATTTTTTATTCATTTATTTTCTCTTGAAATCAATTTCGCAAAATTTTTGACGTCTTGTCAATTTTTTTTAAAAAATAAAATTGAATCTATTTTTTACCATGCAGGAATCGAACCTGCGATTTTTGGAATACGTCTTGGCACTCGATTACACAGAAATAGTTTACAAAAAGAACTATAATTGCTTTATGTATCTAAACATAAGTAAAATATTTTTTTAATTAAAATTTTTATTGGTATGTTTTCAAAGTGTTAGATAGTCGCTTTATCTTGAAAGAATATAACGAAAAATGAAACCAATAAAACATTTTCAATGTACGTAAGTTAGTCAAGTAGAGAGTTATCACCTGCCAAAAAAATTTTTAAATGAACGAGTTGAGCGTACGGGGGGACAAACATGAACGATCCTCTATTGAACGGATCATTAAAAAGAATCACATTGTTTATCTCTACTTCTCTTCAAAATTCATTGTTATGGCAAAAACTTTCCTACCACTATTCTTTATGTACATTTACAAAGGGTTTCATTTAGAAAAAAAAAATATTATGACAGCTTAATTGCAACCATACAAATGAACCTTTAAAGGCCCGCAGATAACTGATCCTAAAATAACATCAATACATGCGCAGCAAAGCACATTTTCAATCAACACATGCACATCACGTTTCGTCAGGACGGAGACCTGGAAATTAAAAATACAATGGTCGCAGAAGATATCACTCAACGTCAATGACTGCGTCTAATAAAAGGAATCTTGGCTAAATAGGTGAAACCAGTGAGGGTTTAACACTTTTCTTTATTTGTACACTACGCAACGCTTCAAATTTTTCTAGCGCTGGGAAATAACACTAAATAATTTCCCTAAATAATTTCACTCGGAAATAAAAGTGCAAATTGTTCTGAACTTCAACTTGTGAAAGAATAGGCTAAATTACTCTAAAGGTCTAAAAATATAGTATTATCTTTTTTTGTATAATACGACGTTTCAATTTTTTTATGTTCAAAATCTAACAGTTCTTTTGGGTTTCGAAAAGAATTTAGCAAATTCTTTTAGAAACTATTTTTTTCTGTAAAAATGAAAAAAGTCGCAGTCCGAGTGAAAATGTTTGAAGAATCAAAACACAAACAAAATTGCCAATTGACGAAAGAAAAATTTTGCATAAAAAAAATTAATAGTAATAATAATAAATAAAATAAACAGGTCCGGCATTTTGACTTTTCCAGTTTTATTAACAATGTAGATCCGCTCCCCTTGGTTACAAAGTCACACTTCATCCCCACTTTGTCACGTGTCACGCCATTTTTCATAAACATATAATTATAAAAAATTGAGTGATGTCACTCCCCCCCCTCCCCCTTGTCACAAACTGTCACAATCTCACGAACCCGTCTTTCCCTTAAACCCGCGACATCATTTGTGGACATCTTGACAATATGTTAGCAAAATCCTGAACATCCGATTGTAAATCAAGAATCAACACAACGTATTTTTTCAGCAAGAAACAAAAATCAATGACTTTTTTTCGAAAAATTGTAAATTTTATAGAAGTTGTTATTGTTTCATTTTCATCGTTTGAATGTTTGCTACCGTGTGGGATGTAAAAAGCAGTATCTGCATTTTTTTTTTTTTTTTTGCTTTTGTATCATCTATTTACTTAAGCTTTATTGTACAAGCTTGCGAGGGGACTGTCCATAAATGATGTAATGCTTTGAGGGGGGGTTGTGAAATTGTAAGTTTGCGACAAGTCGAAGGAGGTGGAAATTAGAAGTGTGACTTCATGAATTTTTGAAAGGATATGTTTTTGAAAGAAGGGTGACATGTGACCGGGGGGGGAGGTGAAGTGTGCTACTTTCTGACAAAGGGGAAGAGGGTCAAACGGAGAAAAAGTGTGACATCACGTAAGGACAGCCACTTATTTTGCTTTCGCTGAAAATAAAGCACGAAAAGACGTCTGCTCCAACATTTCCCTTTTGTTTGAATTGAAATCATAACGCGTTTCTTCAGCTATCTCAAAAACTCATTTTTGCAGATGTTGGCCTTTACGTCACACGGCAGTATTATCCATAAAACACAAACAATTTTTACTGCATTGTTTTTATTCTTATTATTGTACTAACAATTCAATAATGTAAACAAAACAATGTCAGTTAAACATTAAAACTTACATGTTAATCTTTATACATAAATGGCTACTTCTGTAAGTATGTATATCCAAGGTAATCTTTAAAACTACTCCATCGATTTTAACCTTTTTTTCACCATAGATAGCTACATTATCTGGGAGCAACTTAGGCTATAATGTATTTCTAAAAAACTTAGTTTAAAAACGTTATGATGGAAAACAGTAAATTTCATGTAATTCCCCCATTAAATGATTAAATATAAAACCCATTGTTACGAAAATTCGTTGCCTTACAACAGCAATATTAAAAGTAATCATAATGAAAATTTTGAATCAAGGCTTCTCCGGAGCCAAACATGAGTTTAAAGTCATTTAAACATTTGGAAACTCTACTTTTTGCACACTTACGGAAACATAGTAGAGAGCTTTTCTTTTTTTCTTTTTGTGTGTGTGTACCATTTAATTAAATAAAGCGCAGGGTTTTTTTAGTGATCTTTGTTAGTTCATATTTTGGAAATTCTTCAAATTTTATATGCTTTAATTCGTGTTTTCGCTTCTAAATGAATACTCGTTCGTTCTTTATACTTACTGCTATTTTACTTGTATGGGTAAGGAAGAAGCTCAATTTTTAATCACGTCAAAGCGGTGTGTTTTGAGTTCTTTCAGTTAAAACAGAAAACGAAAGAAAGTAGCGATTGTTTCTCACAATTATTACTGACACAGGCAACGCCGGGTCTTGCTTTTATAAATCAATAGTCAAGTTTTTGAGCAGGAAAAGCTTTTGCCTCGTCTGCTCCTCCCTTTTAGCCATTTTTCTAGTTATCCACGATTTTCATCATCCGTCACTCAATTCTATGGATAATCAGGGGCGTGCACAGAAATTTTAGGGCCCGTCACAAATGACTTTTACGCCTCCCCCTCCATATTGTTTACCCCTATGTCTCTACATTTCACCCCTTATTTTATAAATCGCAGGCCCCCTTCAGGCTCGGGCCCGGGCCAACGTGTTTCCCTTCTCCCCCTCCCCCCTGAGCACGCCCCTGTGGATAATCGAGAGTTTACTGCATAGCGTTTGACATGTGACAAGGGGAGACGGTGGAGTGTAATGTTTCACTTCATGATAGCAAAAAACATGAAAAAGTGATATTATTTATGGACAGCCCCTAAGCATCAGATAATGCAACTGAAATGAAGATAATGACTTCTATTGAGAAAATAATCTGTATCAAAAAAAAAAAAAAAAAAACGCGCCTGAAGTACTTCGTATTGAGTAACTAGAAACGCGCTGCTAATCACCTACATCATCTCTTGCGTCACGATGCGCGGCTTAAACAGCTGAGAAATAAATGTTAGTAAACATTACTAGGTATAACACAACGTGATTCCAGGCGTTATTTGAAGATATTGGGCACAACATTTTGCTGAATTAACGTCTGGTTAAAGAAGCAAAACTGAATTATGAAGTATTTATTAAATAGATACACAACGAGAACAGCTCAATGGGAACCCGGAGTCCATCAAGTAGACGGGCAAGTGTCCGAAAAGCGTATGCGCGCAAATAACTTTTGTCGCAGCCTCGTCTCTGATCCTTGTAGGCCACACTTTTGCCCAATTACGTCAAGATTCTTGTGTTGTGTTCAATGGCGGCCAATGGCAGCCTCCACGGAGTTGTGTATGTGGATGAACTACATCTCTGCAACGATGTGGTCGAGTATTCTTCAGGATCTTTTATAAGAAGTACAGGACTGTTCAAAGAAGTCACTTTTTTTTCAATATTGTAAACTCCCTTCCCCCCTTTATCAAAGAGTTCCCACACTTCACCTTGCACCCCCCCCCCCCGACACATGTCACGCTGTTTTTCATAAAACACTCTAGTAAAAAGTTGCGTGCGTGATGTCACACTTCCATGTTTTCCATTCCCTCCCCCTTATCACAAACTGTCAATTTCTCAATTTCGTGAACCCGCTTATCCCCCTCAAATCGTGGCATTATTTGTGGACTACCCCTTCATTTTCATGATTTCTAATCAATAATCAATGAGACATATAAGATTACCTGCTTGTATAATTGTAAGCAGTGATGTTCCCATCAAATTTTCTGAAGGTATACTCCCAGTAACCCATTACACACAATTTGTGTATGTGATCATATACATAGTATGTCATACTAAGAAAATTTATGAAGTTTGAGGGTATACGTTATATGTCTAAAAAAAATTTGAGAGTATACGGCGTATACCCCTATGAGAACACCACTGAAAGTAAGTAAATTTGGATAATAATGCATAAAAAAGACTGGGGGAGGGGGTTGTAGTGTAGTTCAGTGGATCTCCGGAAAGCGAGTCTGCAGAATCGCAATCAAGGGGAGGAGGGTAAATTTATTTATTTTGTTTTTTGTATCAAGCCTTTAAGATTCTTTGAAAATAAGATTTTTAAATAACTTCATGTATATGATTAGTTCATAATCTTCAACTCTATCTATGGCGCAAATTGACAGAAATAAACGATTGGTTTTTAAATTATCAAACGCTTCATCCAATGAAAAAAAAAATGGCGAACGAGGGAATTGGAACTTACAAAGAAAATATAGCTTTTCCTCGAGCATTCGACCCAGTATGGTCTGTCGCAGAAATAAACAAATTGTGTAGCACATGCATAGAATAAAAATCATCTGAAAAAATTTTCTTTATCAATACCTCCCTGCCCCACGAGGTCAGCTCTAATTTCGGCATTCACGCGCTAGCGGCAGAGCGTCGCTAGCTTTTCAGGCATTTGTAAATTTATCGTCTGCAAGGAAATGTATTGGCTCGTAATAGCCATCAAAGCCTTTCAAGCAAAGCCATGAAATTAGAATTCTGTTACATCATCCATGGTCTCTTGCTGAGTGACGTGTTTGGGAAGTCAAAACAAAAAAGCTAAATTCGGATGTGTGCAAATCTACGACTATTGTTTTTCAAATTACGCTTGTTGACTATGTCACTGCTAATTTTCCAAAAACGTGTCGATCGTGCGTTAATGAATAATTATTCCTCACGAAAGCAAAATAAATAAATGAATGGATGAATAAATAAATTATTTAAGCGATAGGTGTCGGTAAGCAATTCTATTAAAAAATAAAAAAAATTGATCATAAAAATTTATATCATTGGATCCTTGAGCGTTTTATTTGTCCTATGGAAACTTTTTCTTTTTTACACGGGAAAGATTGAGTTAATTCTAATAGTCAAAAAAATGCTTGCCAATAAAGCACAAGTTTTAGTTATGCAATGCAACCATTTATTTGTAAACAAAAAATAATAAAGTTTTTTAACGTTATTGTAATTAACTAAAACAGCATTTTCTCGGGGTTCACCAATTTGTCGATACAAATGACATTTTATGTGAAAAGAGCACGGGAGTCAGATGAGAAGTCGCTATGACCTTACAAAAAATTTCCTAATTCCGAAAATTGTGTCTTACGATCAGGCAAATTTGGAGACAATAGTGCAGTATTGCTTTTTTTTTCCTCTTTTTTTTTTTTTTTTTTTTTTAATGGTGTCGAATCGCTTTTCGCCTTAGAACCTTAGATGTCCCAATTCCCAGAAATTTAAGTTCAGGGCATTCGTGTATAATGTCACAAAAAAAAAAATCTATTGGTATCCATATTTTTAATAACAGGTATTTTGCTACTCACGAGCCAGCTAAAATATTTCATTAAAAATTTAATAATAGGAAATGAACAAAATTTCGTCGTTTCAGAAATCAAACATATGAGTGATTTCTTAAGCAAAAAATTTTCTTATTATTCTTTAAATTATTAAATTTATTCTGCAAATGAATACTTTATGCTCAAGAAGTAACGATAGAATTTAAAGCAAAATATTTCAAATCCTAAAATTTTGTAATATGATACTGTTTTTAATTGCTCTCTCTTACATTGAAAAAAAAAATCACTATTGAATATTAATTTAGGTAGTGAGAAGCAAAGGGGTGCAAATGGCGGAATTAAAAATTTGGAGATAACCAGTACAAATTCTAGGTGAACCCCTCCTCTGTCTTGGGGCAAGAAAGAGTACTAGTAGCCCTGGTAATGCTGCTGTATAGCATGATTTAGAAAAAATAAATAAATGAAAGCCTACCTAGGACGTAATCTTTATACGCGTTTAACTCAAAACTTGAAAATGTCCACTTACATCCCTTTACTTCTTACTGCCTCAATTGCGTTTTTTGATCTTTAATCTTATTTCATGCACAATAAGTCCCATACATATTTATTACTTATTTTTATACTCATGCAGGTGTGTGTGTGTGTCTTTAACACTTAACAAGAGCTTAAAAACAAAAATGCGAAATACGATCTTCTACCAGAAGTAGCTCCCCCCCCCAGGGCTATGAAAGTCCCTTCAAATTGAATAAAATTGCCCCCCCCCCCCACCCGGGTTGTCATCACACTTAGAACATATTCCTCAGTTTCTGAACTATGTTTGTGTAATAGTAGCGTGTCATGCGATAGAAGTTGACTTTGAGAAATGCGGAAGGGGAGGTCAAAATATTGTAAGAATGTGTGGCATCACTCATTAAGAATTGCCCCCCCCCCCCTCCCTCCCCCCTTTTCCCTAGGAAAATGCAAAACCCGCAAAGGAGGGCCATGGGCCAAATACAGCCCAAAACTGCATTTGTGGGACATATTTCGAAATAAGTGCCCAGGAGTCCCAATATGTGCCTGAATAGTAGACTTTGACATCCCTCCCCCTCCTTCCTCCTCCGACAAGGACTCCTTAGAAAACCAGAAGCTGGATCCTCCCTTACACCACAGAAGATGATTTTGATTGCATTCTTTTCCTAAAACACTTCGCGGAGCTACTTACCTAATCAAAACACCCGATTCCTAAGAATAAAAATATTCCATCAAATGGGTAACTACTTCATTGAATTTAAATTGCTTCTTCCTAGCAAATAAATGTTTGACACCCTCAGGGTAAATATTATCCGGAAAATTTATTCGCCAACGTAAGCTTTCGCAGATGGCCAGAGAGCGTCGAATGTAAACTACGAAGAGATATATGCGTTGATAAATCAGGCATGATGTGTCAACAACTGGACGAGCGGAAAGCGAAGTTCAGCAAGGCCGCCCTGCTGGTTCCCACGGTCGATTCCCAGATGCGAAGTCATGAGTAAGCGAGATGGGGTTTCATTTGCATAAAATGCCTACTGTAAGCGTAATCTACATTTTTTCGGCGCACTTTGATTCGTAAAAAATTTATTGAAACGATCGTAGTTCAAATTTAAGAAGGAAATTGAGAGCATTGAGAGAAAAATTATGAGCTTTAGTTCAATCTCGTTGTATTATTTTTAAAATCTGGAAACTACTTTTTTTTATTAATGCTACTGAGCATCCCCCAACCCCACCTATGTGGTCAAAAACTTAAAAATTATGCCCCTCCTGAAAATTTTAATGGCGCATTCCACACCATGGACCTCCTCCTCCCGTAGACAACCCTCCCCCCCCCCCCAGTGAAAAATCACTTATTATTTTAACTGCCTTCCACAAAAAAATTTTTTTTTGGGCAGACATTCATTGAAATTCACGTTTCTTTACGTTATTTCCCACCACATAAACGTATTTTACACTAGAGAACGTATTTACACGTACTTACAGCCCGAGCCCGAAAATTTGTAACCGAGCCCGGGTGATAATTGAATCGGATCAAAATCCGAGCCCCCCCCCCCCCCCCTCGAGCCTGCAAGAAACTTTCTTGTATCAAAAACCGAGCCTTCTACAGTCTGAGTCTGATATGATCTCTCTGTTAATGAAAAATGTTATGTCAAATGTTCTTCATTAACAGAAGTACCTGAATTTTTTCAAAATGCTCCACTTCAAATGCACTACTGTATGACATAATTCAATAGTAATCGCGGAAGAAAAAAAAAACACTATAAATAAGAGATTATTAAATTTAATTTTTTGGTTAAATTTTCACATTGATTGAACTGATTTAAATGTTCCTTTCATTTTCTCACAGTAGGGAAATGTTTATTTGCTTTGAATTTGTTTGGAGATTGACGATTGAATATCTTTGCTTGAATCCGAGCCCGAAACCTATTTTCGGTTCTAGAGTCCGAGCCCGCTTCGGGCCCGGGCTCAGTCCGTCTCATCTACAATTTACACGCAAAAGTCTAGGGGTGCCTATCCCACCCACCCCCTAAGAGCGATGGCGCACGCATTCAAACACTACAGAGAACCCCTCCCTCCCTTACCAAAAACGTACAAATAGAAACTAAGACCTGAAAAATTTAGGCTCCCTAAAAATTTTAGTGATTGCCCATTGAGGACACCTTTGCAAAATCATGAAGTCAAAATGTGACTCGTTAAAGCTTTTAGGATCAGGCTTGTCATTTAGGGATCAAGCCCACTCCCCCTCCCCCTGATTTTTGAAACAAAGGTCACTATTCATATGTATATATTGTTTTTTCCCCCCATAAAATGTAGAGTATATAACCAGGGGTCTGGCCAGAGGATATTTGAGTCCGTTAACGGACCCTTCACAAAAATCCGATCAACCAAAACGGACCTTTCACAAAATCCCAATCAAACAAAACAGACGCTTCACAAAATTCTGATAAACAAGATCGGATCTGTCACAAATTGTTTATTGAAAGAGCAAATCTGAAAGCAAAATATCTCATATTTCTATGTATAAACCGATAATTTTTGGAACCTTTTTTTAAGTCAAATTAGAGGGATCAACTTATACAAAATCGGCTAATTTTGGAAAAAAAAAAAACCGGCACTCTTGGGATGCTCCTGCAAGCGATAAATAATTGCTACTGCCAAATAAATATAATGGTTGTTTGTTTTATCACAGCTAATTAGCAGCGGTGTTGTTGTAAACTTTTATGAAAAGGCATTGGTAAGCACTTTTCTCCCTGCTCATGATTTAATAAACAATAATAATATATATCTGCGAAATGAACTTATAACTGCAATGGGATAGTAAGGGTGGGGGGAAAATATGATCGCTTCAGATAGGGTTACCAACTTCAAAATTATTACCACTTAGCGTCTGGCGTTGAACCTTTATAATGACTTGATTAGAAAATATTCTCATCATTTTACCAGCTTGTCAATATTTGCGTTTTTATGGTGGTGAGTGCGGTGCGATGTTTAATTGTTATTTTGGGAGAAAATTATATGGGTTTTGTTTTTTCGATGCTAACAAGGATGATTAACTTTGAATAAACTCTTTTAATTACCGTTTTTTTTTTCTTTAGATGTCTACATTTTGAAAAATGCAATCTTTTAACATCCGATATGAGAATCATATTTTGTTCTTTTTTCAAGCTAATTTCGCTTTGTTAGGATTCAAATAAATGAAAAGTCTCTTAATTTCTGTTAGAACTCTCAAGTTTTTAAAGCAAAATTCCATTTTCTGTTATGAGTCAAAAATTAAAATGCTGAATAGATGGTTTATTTTATTTTATTTTTTGGGTCAACTGTGTCCACAGATATTAATGATATGTTTATCATAGGACTCTAAAATGTAATTTTAAAATAATTTTATCAAAAATATTTCTTTTACAAGCCCTTTTTATACTTTTGATGCCTTCACTTTGAGAATTGCGATCTCTTTGCATCCGCTATGGGAATCCGATTTTTCGAATTTTTGATGATTATTACGCTTTGTTAAGAGGTAAGCAATTGAAATATTTTTTTATTTTTGTTAAAATAAAAAGTTTTAAACGAAATTCTGTGCTTTTTTAAGAGTGTCTTGGGTCAAAAAGTTGAATGCTGAACCCTATTCTGAATTTTTTTTTATTTATTTATATTTTTGTTACAATTATTTTAAGTAGTGTACAGAAATATATCTAGTATAATTTAACATAATGTAAAATGGTAGATAAATATTGATACTTGAAAGAGTGATGCCCCCCTCCCCGCCAAATATCAGAAAAAAAATCCAGAATGATTTTCTCGACGTAGAAGAGGAAAACACTCAACTTTAAGTTTAATTGATGCAGTTTGTGCCATCTCTAAATTCTAAAATTTTGTTTTAACAAATTTTTTTTTTTTTTTTTTTTTGCGAAATTTTTTGATTTTTTTACAAAATTAATTCATTTTTCACAAAATTATTTGATTTTCCACAAAAAACGGACCCTGTAAAAAATCCTGGACAGACCCCTGATACCCCCCCCCCCCCCGTGCTCCTCCGACAGACGAACAAAGCTCAACATATTTAACGTTTGATTTACACGTCAAATAAGTTTAATAGTGTCCCCAAGCAATATTCTCCCTCACATGTAAAGAATTGATACATTCATGCTTACATTTCACTTCGCTAACTTTGAGTACTTAATAAACTCGAGTGAAATAGCGATAGGTGATATCCACAAATGATGTCAAGCTTTGATGGGAAGGGAGAGGGTAGAACCCCTATAGGGGCCTTAGGAGACGGTAACAAATGTGAAAACCATGCAAATTTTCTGTTCATGAAAACTAAAACGTTATATGTGGGGAGAGGGTATGGTGAAGTGTGACTTTCTGGAAAAGGAGGAGGAAGAGGATGTTGGAAAAAAGTGATGACGGAGAGCCCATTGAATTAGGAAATAGAAATTGAAGCAGAATATAAGTCATGACATTCTGGCCTGTTATTTCGGGAGTTGAGGAGGAGCAATTTCCCTCTTTTGAAGAACACAACTTTTTTCAAGAGTATGTAGTTTAGTGTCTTTCTTAAATTATATAATGTATATAGGTTACCCCTCCCCCCCTAACCCTTCTGGAAAATCTTGAACCAACCTGCCTGATGACTTAATCAGATGCATATTGTAAAAGAAAAATCAGCAAATAATAAGGATAACGAACAAAGCACATCTAGTATGAGTTGTAAAATGATGACAACCAAAATTCCTTATTTGCAATTGTTACATGTTACAACAACAATAGAATAGGTGCGGCGACGGAGCTATTTTATAAATGAGGAATTTACGAGAAAGGATCCCGTTTTTGAGGAAGGGGATGTAACCTAAAATAATAAACATGACTTCAAATAAAGATTGGTTTTCAAAATTTCATACACAATAAAGCATTACAAAAATTTTCATCCAGTATATATCGACAAAGCAGTGTTGTTTATGATTGAAGGTTATGAAATAAAATTTTTGTGAAATGGTTATGAAATAAATTAAGCAACATCTGAATCCGCAAAAAAGTTGTCAAAATAAATATCAGTTAATGAGCTACCCTCCCCAACGTGGGCAATCAGTTGACCCCCCTCCCCTTCGTTGAACATTTCAAACCCTTGGAAAACTTTGATATGACGAACATGTTTTAATAGTGGATACTCTTCACTGATAGGACAGCCTTTAGTGAGAAATCCTGTAATTGAGCCCATCATTTCAAAATTTTTCGGGCGAGGGGGTAAAAGAGGAAAAACTCACATACAAATGCATAGTTATATCCTGCTCCTAAAATTCGAGGGGGGGGGCATGATTCACCCCCCCTAAATGGGGGGGGCCCTGCCTATAATATCCTACAATCAAGTAATTGATGCAAAGAAAAATACTTACCAGTTCTTGAGTGATAGTTGTTACTGGTCTTCACGTACATAGCTAGAAGGACCACTGACAGCAGTATAAAAAAGCTTCCCAAATACAGCAAGACATCTCCTATTCTCTGTCTAGTTGTAGCAGAGATGAAGGGTTTGGATGTTGTCACCTCTGGCGCGTTGATGTCTGATCCTTCCATTTCATGCCACTTGTAGGGTCCTGGTAGTATGATCTCCTGGTCAGAATTTCTGCTCT
>NW_026557997.1:0-52457 GCF_026930045.1 Uloborus diversus | reverse complement strand
ATCATGGTTTGTAAATCGCTGTAGTAGCTGACAAATACAAATATACTAATTAGTGTTGGAGCAGTAAAAGTAACAGAATTATTAAAAAAGAGGGTGTAAGCTGAAATTTTAGATGGAAGATGATGGTTAACTTAGTTTAAAATGTAGGTGCAAATAATTTTCATTTTTCTGAAAACGCTTTCCATATAACAGGGCAAGATGCTTGCTTTATTCGTCTATAAACAATAATAAGTTATAATCCGCTATGAAAAATAGATGAGAATTAAGTTAGAAAAATAGACATTTATGTCTGTCGGATATATTGCTAGACGATATTTCCTATGCTATTATTTTTTAAAAAATTGCAAAAATTAAATGAATTTAGAGGGCGTGGAAGTGTTCAAAGAGTGGGTTTTCAGGGTTCGAACCCCATCCAAAATTATTCCAAAAAATGCTTTTTATTGTACTTATTTTGGTGAAAAAATTATTATTACTAATGTATTTTTCAATTTCACTTTAAAAATTGAAATAATTATTAGTGAAGAACTATACAAACTCAGTGTTCTGTCTGCAATATTTATTTGTATTGTAGTTATTGTGAAAATCCTTTCTAATTCCAAACAATAAAGCATTTCCTTTAAATTTTGAGTACATGATAGCAACAAAATTCTTTAAATTTGAAAATGTCAAACTATTTTTAGCATATCTTTCAACTGTAATATGAATTGAAGAAAAATTTCTTCGAATGCTTGTAACTCGCAATTATTCTTTTGAGTTGTTAAAAATACATAGAATATTTAACAGGGGTGAAGTTATTTAGTGTACATTTCAGATTTCTGTCCTTCATTTAGTTGATACGTCATTTTTCATATGTGCTCACGTTATATGTAATGCCCTTTGAACAGCACCTCCTCACTTAAATAACCTAGTGTAACAAAAATCATCAGAATATATACAAATGGAATCAAATTTTGTTGATCATACAAATTTTACGAGAAATGTGTTTTGTAAAACATCGCGGTCGTGTCAGAGGGCTGTTTTTTGGAAGAAACCAGAAGGCATACAGCACTGATAGTAATGTGGCGTGAACTCCCGCATTAATTAGAAAACGTTTCGCATAAAATTTCCGACAGTTCCGCTCGCACTAGGGCGTCCATATTTTAGTCGGGCGCTGCTGTTTATGCTAGCGGAGCCCACGATGGACCACGCCCGATGCGCCTGCGCCAGTCGCAGACGAGGAGCCTGTACTCGAATCCTACCCCTCCCTCCTCCCCCCGGAGTGTACTTCTGCTCTTCTCCCCCAGGGCGGCGCTGCGTCGGGCTCCGCGAAGCGACGCGATCCAGTGCTGGGTTCGATCGGTACCGAGCGCATGCGTGCGTGGTTCCGCGGAAGACGTCTCGAGTTCTTTGGAATCCTATTAATTGAAGGAAGTTTTTGACAACTTTTTCCATCATGGAGATGTTTATAGAGAATGTCCGCAGCTATCCCTGCCTGTGGGATATGGACAACCCCGCGTACAAGGACTTCGATGCCATGGAGAAGGCTTGGGTTAAGGTGGCAGCAGCAGCGAATTTCCCAGACGGTAAGTTGAGGGAGCAGAATGGAGAGGGGCGGTCGTTCGCTGCCTCTCTCCCCTGACCCCTCTACCTTTCTTTGTTGCGCTCTCGCGGAGCAGCTGGGGAGGGGTAGAAGTTAGGACCGCTCGGTAGGTGCTGCTTCGGTTGACCTGATTTCGCGGGTTTTTTTTTTTTTTTCAAATAGCATCATAATTGCAATACCATAAAAATCCATCTATTTGTCACTCGCAGACAAGACGTATTCCTAATTAAAGATGTTTTTTTTCCCCACAGTTTAATTTCTTTATTGAAGTCGCGCTCAACTATCCGTAACCTGGGTCCCAGGGACCCATTAATGAAATAGATTTGGGTCCTTTGGTGGAAAAAATGAGTCCCTTAAATTTTAAACAGAAAATCTTAGTGTGTAAATGAATAATATAAAAATATTTATACTTGCGGGGTGGGGAGGCATGAAATAAAATGGTTATTTTTGCCCTAAGTTTTTGTGATTTTATCATTGTAAAATTATTTTCAAATAATACACTTGCAAGACTTAGTTATGTGAGAAACTATTTGGTCAGTTACAATGAGATTAACTCAAAATTTACTTTAAAAATGGGTTTTACCATAAAATATAAAACAAGTGCCTCTGATTGATCAAGCAAAAAGCACTCCCTTAACCTTTGTTTTCCTGGAAATTTTTCTTAGCGAAAAAAGCAAACAGACCCCCCCCCCCTTCCCAATTATCATTGGAAATTAGATAATAATAATAATAAATCGCAAGCGAATGAACCCAACGCAAAAATCGCGATCGCAAAAACGAAACATTTTCTCATATGAGTGTGAAAATTGCTCATTTGCAATCTTAAAACAGTATATTTGACTTTATTTTGACTCGTTCAAAATATCTGTTTTGGTTTTTGTTCTATTTTTAAAATCGCGCCATTTTGAAAATGGCGCGATCGATTAATACCCGACTTTTGCAAGTCCAAATAAAAATAACCCATCAGAAAGAGATGAATTATTAGAAAAAGAACAAGGTTAAAGTGCTTTTGTATAAAATTCAAGTATTCATAAGCAATTTAACAAGTAAAATGTAAAGTTCCGAACTCTTTGTGTTTAGCGCGATCTGGAAAATGCTCGCCATTTTTTTTCTCCCCTCTTTTTATTGGGGATGCGAAGTGATGATTTTCAAAAGTAATTCTGGTTACATGAATGCCAAATTGCAATATTTTTACTGTACAATTGTCTTGTATTAATCCTGAAGATTGCATTGAAAACCTCTCTTATTTTTAGTCTTCATTTCTGTTTTTAGAATTTCCTCAAGATAAAAGTTGAGGGAAAGCTTATTCTTAGAATACAGTACAATGGGCTACTTGTGAACTAGCTCCCTGAGCTCTGCCCAGGAGGTCACTGTAAGCTCCAGTCTTATCACTAAAATTCCATTGACTGGTCCACAATTGGGGTGTGTTTGAATAGCTGATAAACAGATAGGGTCATTTTAGTCCTTTTCTGTTGATTCTCCTGGTCATTTTGAAGCTTAAAAGTATTTACTAAATAGATCTTTAGCATTTTCTCCTTTTTTTTTCTGGTTCTTATTTTTTGGGTTTTCTGGGTCCCTGGGACCCGATTTTTCGCGGAAGTTGCGTCCCGTTCCCGCGAATTTGCGTAAAAAACCCGCTATAGCGCGTAAACGCGAACCCTGAGCTACGTCGTTGGAAATATTTCTGGGCCCCAAAAACATGTTGCCGAAAATGAGGCAGAATTGTGCGGTTCATTGCTGCTGCTGTTGAGAGAAGTTTTTGTGCACACACACACGTTGTGATTAAGAGGTAACCGCGGGGGGGGGGGGGGAATTTCAAGACGCCGTCTGCGCCATTGAAATTTAAAAATTATTAATCTTATATGGCAGGGGGCTAGTCCGCGCGGGGTCGCAGATAGAACTCCCCCCCCCCCCATTTCCCGTTTTACTAAAAAAACGGGCTCCTATCCAAAATTTAATGTTTGCAATTTTAGCGAAAGAAAAAAAAATTGCGGCTTGTGGCTACACGGGCACAAAAGATTTTTTTTTTTTTTGTCTAAAATACATGTGAGCCCCGATATATGTATATATCGGGTATATACATATATAAGCGAGCAAAATAATTTTGCTCGGGGATGTTCTCCCAAGAGCAATGACACACCCTCCCCCAAATACTACAAAGACCCTTTCCAAAACGAGAATCTCATCCAAAAGACGCAAAAAAATATTCGTTAAAACACCCCTAAACATTTTAATGCCGCAATCTCCGGTGTGCACCTCCCCCCCAGGGCCCGATCAAGCCAAAATGGTTCCCAGGTCCAGGTAAAATTTGGTGCCCCTCTTGCAAGATAATCGGTACATTTTCGAAGTTATAGTTCCAAAAAAAGTGCAGAAAGAACGAAATTTACCCTATTTTTGTGCCCCTAAAATTGTGGTGCCCAGGTCCATGGACCCGCTGGACCATGCATTAATCAGGCCCTGCCTCCCCCCGCCCCATCATAGGTGCGAACCCTTGTACATAACATATCAAATTCGTCTGGGCCTTCTGTAGCCTCTGTCCTCTTATGAAATCGCCCTTTCCTTACTTCAGTCCTCGGGGCTTCTTTATATTTTAGGGAAATGCGTCAATCAGTTCAGAAAACGTCTCGGTTGGGCATGTAGTTGAACCTCGGCATGATATGTAATGTAACTAGTTTTAGTTCTTTTCTGCGGTTGGAAAATGAAAATTTCTGAGTTTTGGAGAGGATCCCCAGACACAATTTGCGACGCACAGGAGCACACAGGAGCTGGAGTTTAGCTCGTTCACTTCTTTTTAATGTTATGCAATTTTTTACATTTTAGTCGAAATCCAGGTTATTTAGGCGTAAAAATAAGTTATGGGGACCATAAGGCTCCTGCAATGCTTTTGTTAGAAGAGCTGCCAAACACCTTCCTTGGCTACGCTTCTGTGCATCTGTCATACAGGGGTGCTCCAGAAGGCGAAGCGCCCTCAAATTCGGCCGTGGGTTCATAGATATGAGGAATGTATTCTCCAATGAAGAATAAAAATTTTTGCTCAAAAACATTGCACATATCATCTGCGTTTCTTGGTAACCTTTGACTGTCTGTTAAAAAGTGTAGAAAGACATTTTTGAAAAGTGAAATACAGGTACTTCCGAAGAGCGATTCCTGCGGTAATGTAGACAAGAAAGGGTTCTTCAGAAATTGAGTCAAAAGAAAATTTTAAGAAATATCACCAAATGGTTGCCAAACCTGGTCACCAAGATCACAATGTTTAGATCATTCTGAGCCATTCCCGACAATATTCGATTTTGGGGGTCAAAAAACTAGAAAGGAGATCAATCAATCAACAGTATCTTAGGATTTCGAGTCAGTTTTAGCCCCAAATCTGCAACCTAAGTGCAATGTCACTCCTCAAATACTGCAAAGAGCCTCCCCCCACCCCCTACACTCCCCAGAAAAGAGAACAAGATGCCCCCCCCCCAAAAAAAAAACAGCATAGGAGTCGGAAAATTTTGGGGATAAAGGAGTCAAGAGTCGAAGGTTTAAAACTCCAAGTGTCGAAGTCGGTCATTTAATCTATAAGTTCGCCACTCTGCCAGTGCCTGATTTTGGGGTAAAAGAGTCGGAGACAAAAGTTTTTAAAATTCCCTGAGTCGGTCCTTTTCTCCCCCAACTTTGCAGTCCTGCTAATCCCCCCTCCCCTTTTTAAGTTTCGGCTATGCAGTGATAGCCAGGTAAATGTGCTATAGAGGTGTTTGCTCTATTATACAGAAAGTGTTGCAGTTTTGGGAACTGTTTTTGCTAAACGCATTTTTGTGGATTTTTCTGGAGATAATTTCGTTTTTATAAGTCCGTGGCGCTCAACCTGCTCTTACCCGCGGGCCGCACCCCATATTAAGATGAATCTCACGCGCCAAAACACAAATAAAATTCAAGTATTTTGGATGAAATGGAAAACGACAAAAAATTAGGAATCAAGAATTGCTGTTATCATTACTTGGTAGATGGTGGTTATTTTATTAATGAGAAGTTCGTATCTGGTGTAGAAACAAATATTTTTGCCGCCTTGACTCTCGGTGGCCAGGATTTTAAACACTTAAAACTGCTTTGAAAAAATTGCAACTTTCTGTCAGCTGCTCCTTTCACATTCAGAAGACGTTTACGTTTGTACGAGAGTGCTTCTGTGGAAAACTCTTGATTGTGTAGAATAGAGATGCACCGAATATTCAGTTGGTAGTCGGTATACTGCATATTCGGCAGACAAACCGAGTATTAGGTTCGGCCAATACTTTAAAATATCCGGCAACCAAATAGTAAACAAATTTAAATGTTCGATAATTGAGAAAGAAACGCATTTTTTTTTCTTTTTTCATTGAATGCAAGTTACAATATAGTTCTTCAGTATGAAATTGATTCAAAAAGTTTTTTTATTAGTTTTATTGCATTCAGAGTAAACACTCAATTTAAATTTTGTTGCTCTTCAAATTTTCTTTAATTTTATGACGCATTATATTCGCTTTGCTATTTCAGACTCATTTAAATATGACACAGTAAGCAGAAAAAAGAATTATAATGTTAAGTACTAATAAATATACTATATAAAGTAAATTTATTACTACTTAAATTTAACTGCTAATGTTTTATGTAAAAAGGAAAACACGTGGATAATAAATTTTGCAGTATACTTTAACTTCTGAAATGTTACACCATGTGAAATGTTAAATACTGTTTGAAAACAGCGTAATTAAAATTTTTCGCTGTAATCAAAGTATAATGATCCCTTGCACTCAGAAAAAAAAATATCTGTCAATGTTTGAATTTCATCCCTCAATTTTGATAATGATACAATTTATCAATCACCAAAGAAATTAAAAGAACAGAAAATTCCTTGAAAAAATCGTAAATGCAAGATTCTCTCTGACATAACGTGTGGCCAGGGACGTGCACGGGGGGGGGGGGACACCTGTTGGCCCGGGCACGATCCTGAAGGAGGCCCGAGATTTTTAAAATGAGGGTGAAATATATGTAAGGACGTTAGGGGATATGGAAGGGGCCCGCAAAAATCATCTGTGAGGGGCCCCAAAATTTCTGTGCATGTGTCATGGTTAAAAGTTATTAAATCATTTTTCTGGAAAGAAAGAGTTTATCTATTATGCATGTCAACATAACTCAAATTTCAGCCATTAACAATAGTAATTAATTTTTGCTTTTGGATGAGTTTTTTTAAATTAATTATAACACGAAATGTAGATAAATTTGATATGTTAAACGGAAATGCACTCACATTTTCCAAAATAAATTAATAGTTTAAATTGGCGTTAAATTCAATATTTAAAACTTTCTAAATAAATATTTGGTATTCGTTATTCGGCAAAATATGGTTATTCGGTAAACCTCTAGTGTACAACGTTCTAGAAATAAATTACACATCATTTACGAACCCGGAACTGGTAATAATTGGAATTAAATGAAATATAACAGTGGAGTTCACTAAAATTTTATTGTTAAAATAGTTGGAGTTCTTTAAAATTGAACTGCATGCATTTCAACAGTATGAAAGAAAGAATTTCCTATCATCTTTATTTTAACTAACAGCTTCTTAATTACATAAAATAGTTGGAAGGAAATGGTTTTAAATGTGAAAAGTTTGCATTGCAAATAATTTACATCCTAATCCAACTGAGGGAGAGATTTAGCTGATGTTAGGAAAATTGGAAGTTAGTAAATGGGAATGTAGGTTCGTTTCAGAGGCGTAGGAAGTATATAAACGTAGGGGGAGCTGTGGCTCATGATAGGGATTCAAGGGACAGTAGCAGTAGCGCCACCAGATTTTTTTTTTTTTTTGGCGGGAAAGGGGGGGGGGAGCACTTGAAAAAATTTTCTTATTTGAAATGATTGTCGATCCTTTCGTCTTCCTCCCTTTTTCCCAGTTATGTTTTCAATCATATCTAATATATAAATTGAGGCAGTGAGAAACAAAGGGATGTAAGTGGACATCTTCAAGTTTTGAGTAAAACGCGTTTAAAGATAACGTCTCAGGTAAGCCTTCATTAATATTTTTTCTAAATCATGCTGTACAGCAGCACCAACCAGCGCTACTAGTATTATCTCTCCCCCCAAGACAGAGGAAAGGTTCCTCTACTATTTGTACTGGTTATCTCCAAATTTTTAATTTTGCTACTTACATCCTCTTGCTTCTCACCGCCTCAATATAGTATATGGAGAGAATGAGGTGATAAAACTTCTGGTTTTTTTGGAAGGCGGTCGGTCAGTTCTCGAAGATGAGCACATATCAATAGGGGGGTCCTGGGGCTTCAGCCCCGAAAAATTTCCGAAATCTTAGTTCTAAAAACGTAGTTTAGACGGTCTTTGGTAATGTTAAGGAGAGAAAATGTTCGAATGCTCTCCCTGGATATTTTTCGGAATTTATTTCTTTAAAGCGCGAATTCAGACTATATTTATGACGTTAGGGAAAATGATATGACTCAAGGATTGTCCTCGATCGATTTACATCTCTTTCCCAATATTTCAAAATTGAAGTTCTAAAAACGCAATTGAAGACAGTCCTCAATAATATCAGGGAAAGGGGGAGGTTCTATGGCTCTCTGGAATTTTTTAGAAATTGAAGTCTTAGAGAACGTTTCTCAATGAGGTTATTGGAAAAGATTCCTTTCCCTTGAAGTTTTAGAAATTGTAGTTTTAAAAACTGAATTTTCATCCTTCTTTTCTGATATCAGAGAGGAGTTTCGGGTGTCGCTCTCCGAAAATTATTCGAGATAGATCATATTTGTTAATGTTAGAGGCATAGCAATGTTTTGAAATTGAACGGAATATTATATAATCTACCATATTGTGGAGGGCAAGGTGTTCAGTCATGGGTTCTCTTCCGGGAATTTTCAGGAAATCGCTCTCTAAAAACGAACATTGCAACGCTTTTTAATAATTTAGGAGGTAGGGGAGGGCTTTTGCAGCGTGGCATTTAGAAGACTTTCTTTTATGAGAACTAGAAACAGAGGAGAAGAGAAACAGTGCGCCTGACATGTGTTTAAACAAAACGTTCGTTGTATAGTTCAGATAAATGTTAGTAAAAGTGCTTCAGAGAAACTATGAAATATTGTTGGTGATTTTTTCTAAGAATAATAAGTGAAAAGGAACATTTTTAATCGTAAAAATGGATATGAAAAAGTTTCTCAGAACCTCAAACTGTTTGAGGGGTGCTCGAGTGCTCTCTTCCACATGCATTTTTTAGCATGAAAACATATCTGTGACAAAAAAAAAAAAAAAAAAAAAAAAAAACCGCTTAATTTTGAGAATACAAAAAAAGAAGAAGAAATGTAACTTCATAAAGTCTAAATGTTAAAAAAAAAAAATGTTTTCAATATACTCGCACCGCATCGTAACAGTGTTAACAATTATTAAAGTTTTTTTTTTCATAAATATTCTAATGGAGATTTCACCGATTTTGATTAGTGAAAATTTTTGTTTCTGTGTCGTAGTACCTTAGAATTCTTTAAATTATATTTATCTTTGCAAATTTTTAACTTCATGAAAAAATCAATCCCTCACGGTTCAAATATAACAAAATAATGGATAAAAAGGTTTTTTTTTTAGTTTCTACCGTCGGATAGTTCTGGAAATTGTGTGAGTGTTTGTGTGTGTTTTTTTTTTTTAATCACAGCAATGATATGTATCCGCAAGAGTAATTTCTGGGTATGTTGCTGATTTAGGTTGTTTCTTCTGACAATATTTTCAATCAAAAATAATAAATATAATTTTTATATAATTTTAAAAATTTGTGCGAAGAATATGTATATCAGGCTTTTAGTCTATGTCCCCTGACAGAAGATCACTTTTGGTTTCGATAGACCATCGAATAATGATATTTTCGCAATCTGATCGTATCTTTTGATCGAAACGTGTAATTTAACACCCGAAACATAAGATCATAATCCCTCCCCCTCCCCCCCCCCCCGACCAAAGATTTTTCTTTGGTCTCTTTTTTTTTTTTTTGATAATTGCCATAAACAAAAATATTATATGACCACTCAGTATTTTAATTTAACTTTCGTTTCATATTTTGCAAGTTTGTTTTAATCAACGAATTTAAAAGGATTCGCCGGAGATTCTTTACATAGCGTCCGGAAGGTCAGATTATTTAAAATGAGATAAGTCTCTGTAAAGCTAAAACTGAGTAAGTTGTTTACCTTAGAAACCTTCTTTTTTATACGTGTCTGGAGCACCTTCATATTTAAATACAAAACTGGCTCACGATTATCTCTTTTTAGTGAAAGTGTGAGATACAAATGGCATGCAAAACTAAGAACATAAACTGAGCTACAGTGTAATGTGTAATACACTTGCGAAAGACGAGCTCAAAGTGGAGAGGGCGGAAAACATCCCTATGTAGATAACTTGTCTTTAATACTTTTCTTTTTCTTTCGGGAATCGAGAGGTTTGAAAAGAGGGAAACCCAAATGTACTGACCGTACTGACCGCTCCATCTCTCGCTTTTCTTTGTTGGTTATTATGTGGAAATTCCTAAAAAAAGGTAGAACTCATTTTTGAAATCAGGTTTGAGGTAGACAATGTCTGAAAAAAGCTATACTGGGGGGGGGGGGAGGGGGAGCTGAGCCGGTCTGAAATATTATAGAGGGAGCTCAAGCTCCCCCAGCTCCCCCGCTTCCGACGCCTATGGTTCGTTTAGTTCAGGACGAACTTCTTGTTAAAGTGTAATTACATTACATTATGGCAATTTTTGTCGTTTTTCGAAAATAGTTTCTGAAAAAATTATTGCATAAAAACTGTTTTAGGTCATTTTTCTAGTAATTCGCTTCCTAACAACATCATTTATTTTAATACACGATTTTGTTTCTAAATTCAATTAGTTCAGTACTACCTCCTTTAAGGTACACTGGGACATTTTTTTGGTTCCAGTCCCTTTGAATAGGAACCTCTCATTATTGTATTTGCCTCTCATTAAAGAACACTGTATTTAAGGGAAAGTCACAAAATAATTAATACGTAAATGCGTTAGAAAATTTGAATTTATAGGAATTCAAGATTAACTTTTTATCCAAAAATTAACTGGTAAAAGGTTGTCTTGACATTAATATGCAAAGAAACAAATATGTTGCCTCAAATTCTTTCTGAGACCTAAGTTCATGCTTCTCTCTCTCTCGTCAATTTCTTCATGAGGGTTTAGCCACGACTGATAGTGAGTCACCCATGACAATTTAGATGTGGAAAACTTGAAAAGTGACCACACTGTTTTTGCTTTGTGTTCCATTTTAAATTATACATGATATCAAACAAATCCATGTAATTCGTTAAATCAAATTGTAATAAATGAAAACCAGTTACAGAAGTTTGACACTACAAAAGTTTCGATAAAATTTGAATTTTTAAAGTATATTTTTTTAATAATTGAAGAATTTTGAGTTTTAGTATGTGTGAAACGTTTTTAATAAGCAATCTTAAATGTTATTAGTTTAGGTTTTTAATGAAATTATGCTGAGTTAAATATACAGCATGCATCAATTACCTACCTCCGAAGAAGGTACACCGTTATTTAAGATACAAAATGTACAATTCCGTTAGTGTCCCTTATTCAGAAGTATTTACTACTGTAATTCAATTTCAATCATTTAAAAATTTCGCCAAATGTTACCGTTTCTCGCCGATACTTTCTGAAAGAATTGTTAAAGGGAAATTTTTTTAATACAATTTTAATTTGAAATAATTTAAAATTAAAGAACAGTTTTGAGATTACCTTGCGAATAAATTCTAAAATAATCAGCAGTTACGGCAAATAATGTTGAAATATTTTTGAAATTTTTGCTAAAACGTTTTGGTAACTGCTGTAACTGATGATCTGTTTATGGTCCCACTATAAAAATGTTTGGATGTAATTAATCATAAAAATACATTAAAACTTTTTTTTTAATTTATTTTTTTGAAAATTTTTGAAAGATACTGCCATTAAAACATTTTGTGATTTTATGACAGTGTGACAACCAAACAGATGACAGTGTGACAAACGTTTTGTGATTGTAAAATTTACAAAGTATGATTTTTTTAAAAAAATGATCTAAGTTTTCAAATTACTTGTATGAAATTAAAGTTCATGTAATTGTCTTTGAATGAAATGAATCCTGTATCTCGCATAGAACTTGAGTTATAAAATTTTAAAGTACTGCCGGCAAGTAAAAAAAGTGCTTTTTAACAAATTTCAAATTAATTAGTTATCAATTATGAATGATACATTTTTTTAAAACACATACATATAGAGGAAAGGGACGATCCGTTGATGATACGTCCGTTACGACAAGTGCTCATATAAATGTACAATTTACCGTTCTTTTTTAAAATTTATTAAAATCTACTAAAGTCATATATTATTATCACCCTCTTTTTATTTAAAAATAAATTACAGCTAAATTTCTTGCATGTATAGATTCAGAAATTTTTTGAAGTTTTTTCGAAGGACGAAAAATATCTCTCATTTCTGAGATAAGTTCGTTACGGAGTGAAAAAAAAAAATAAATAAATAAATAAAATAAATTAATTTGAATTTTGACATCTTGAATTCAAATTATGTTTTTCGCAATCACGAATGTGTGTATGTAGGCGTGTGTGTTTGTGTGTGTGGGTATGTGTTTGTGTGTGTAGGCATGTGTGTTTGTGTTTGTGGGGGGGATGTGTATGTGTGTGTAGGCATATGTGTTTGTGTCTGTGTGCAGGCATGAATGTGTGGGTAGTTGTGTGTGTGTGTAGGTGTGTGTAGTTGTGTATGTATGCGCGTGTGTGTAGGACATGGATGCAACCTGGAGACGGCTTTCGCTATAGGAGCAGCATCGTGAAGAGCCAGCCGGTCCATGGTGATGGTGCGGCGGGTGGCGGTGGGAAAAATCAAAGGAACGTCAAAAACAGTCAAATGAGAACAATAAGCAATCGTGATTGCTCAAAAAAAAAAAAAAACTGTTTATGAAAAATTTCAAAATTTAATTGCACTTCATAGAAGTAGAGTCCCTGTTCTTTAAAAGTGCATGAAATGAAACAAGGATTTTGGGTATTTGGAGTTTTTGAAGGATGTCAATGCACTAAATAGGGCCGTTTCCATGGACACTTTGGACCCCGGAAAAAACTGCTTTTCACCGCATTCCGGTTATTGGCGGGGTATATGTGGAATTTTTCTCCTCCTGCTTCCTTTGGAGTTAAAGCGGAGTTGTTACCCAGAATGCATTACTCGAAACAAGTTCGTCTACTTGCTGGATATAGCTGCTAAGGACGCTGGGTAAAAACCGCTTTTTCTGGTACAATGAAAAACCTCTTTTTACATGGAAACGGGGAATTTTTCAATCAGTTTTTTGCGGAGGCGGAGCGGAGATTTATGGGATCGAAAAGTGTGTTTTGAACGCGGCTAATGATAAATCTGTTACGGTGGAATTGCCCCAATAAAAAAATTTAGGAATCGTATGAAAGAAAGCTTCTTGGCGGTATTCAGCAGTTTCCTGGCATTACGAAAGGGGAGTAAATGTGTTTTTCATGCTTGTATTCGAAAAACACATGGAATACTTGGCCTTAAATGGAGATTCGGTTCTTTTTTAATTTCCTTTATTGTTGAAGTAAAACTTTTTATGCGAGGGCTTTGAAGTTCTAATCGACAAACTTTTGCGTGACGGAAGTGACGCAGTTGCTTTTGTGCAATAAAAGTCGTACATGCGCTCTTCCCGCTTTCTTTCTTTCTCGTTGACCGCGGTTGCGTGTACTGCGTTGATTACAGTTGCTGGCTATCAACAGAGCACCCCGCTGAAACATGCATAACCAAGGCATTTGGAGTACCATTTATTGTTCTCGTTGTGAAAAGCTATTTTCTTCACTAAAATGCACAATTTTGTTGTCAATCTGCCTGAAACGTCTTAGCCGGGACTTGATCCGCGGTCTGATTGGGTCGAAGCTTAGCACTCTGCCGATTGAACTACTGAGATTGTCAGTCAGAGGGCGCAGTGCAGCAAAATTAGTATGGGAACGAAAACGATAACTTCTCTTCTTGAGAGGGAAGAAGATGATGCACAGTGACATATATAGTGGTTCCCAAAAGTGTTCGTACACTTTGAATTTTTTTAGTAAAACCAAAATAACTCGAAACTGAATTCGAACATGAAGTCTAATATTTTTTCACATCATTCCTATGTCATTCTTAATACAACCCATTGTTTTTTTCAAAATATTGACGGGTCTTCTTTTTGAAATGGGTCAGAAAACGAAGAGACAGAGAAATAACACGCCACAAAAGTCATCGTACACTCAAATATTTTCGAATAAATTCATGATTAAAATTATCATATGCCGTTTTATCAATATTTTTGCATTGTGTTGACCCTTATAAGTCATTTGGCTTTAATTTTTTGTTTATGTATTCCTTAATATTGTGCTTATTACTGTAGAATGGCTGGTATTCGTAAAAAACCGCAAACACCATTCAAAATTTGAATTCTTTCCCCACAGTAGTGGTAAATTGGTTTGAAATGTCTCTAAATTAGCTAATTTATTTGTTTGTATAGTAAAGTGCTTGATAAAATGCTTTAAAGAAAGCAATCGGACCGAAAACAAGGTAAGAAAAGGTCAGCCGGCAAAGTAGACAAAACGTGATCGGAGATTTAAAGTTAAAAAATTTATTAAAAATACACATTTGAGTGCTGTAAAACTTTCTGCAGAGTTAAATGAAACATTTTACATTTAGTTTTCACCTAAAACTGTTCGCCAAGTTCTCTGATTAGCTGGATTAAATGGGACCTCTTCCCGCAGAAATTTTCTTGGTCGTGCGAAAAACAGAAAGCTTACGCTTTTCGTGGCAAAATCAATGATAAATATGCTAAAAACGTTTTATAATCACGTCTTACTTACAGATAAAAATTAATTTAACATTTTCGGTTAAATTGTTGTGTAACTGTAAGTAGAAGAAAAAATTAGGAACTTAATCTTAAGACCTTATTTGGATCAGTTAATCAGGACGGTGGAGGTGTTCTAGTGTGAGGGTGCATCTCAGCATCAGGACTTGGTAGTTTGTAATTTTTTGATGAAATAATGAATCATGCTGTTCCTTTAAATATTTTAAGAACCAATTTTGAACTCTTAGCCAAAAATTTGGTTATTGGAAACAACTTTGTTTTTTATCAAGATAACGATGGTTTTCAACGTTTGCGTCTAGTGCCTCGAAAATTGTTCTAAAGTTTAAAAAATACCCCTTCAATCTCCAGATTTTAACTTAATGTAACGTATTTAGAGATATCTGGAGGCTAGATTACGAAAATAGGGCTTTAAAACGAAAATAGAGCTAGAAACAGAAAGACTCGAAGTGTGGTTGAACACTTACTCAGAAATTACGCAAAAAAAGGAAAGAAAAAGAATGAAATCTATTCCCAGACATTAGGGGTGTTATATAAGGTGTTATGAATACTGTATGATAATCTACTAATTAATAACTTAATCAAAAGTTAAATTACTCAATAATATATAGACATTTTATACAGTGTACGAAGACTTTTGTGAGATAAAATTTCCGGCACTTTTTGGCTTTTGGTTTTTAAAAAATTAAGTTTTAATATTTTTTAAAATCTTTTCATGTAGTTTTGTTAAAAAATGATCATAGATCTGATAATTAAATACGTATTCCGAAATATTAATTCTAACCAATGGATTGGAGCCTATCTCGTTGAAAGTCGTAGGTGTACGAAGCCTTTTGGGAGCTACTGTACGTACTACGTACAGTCTGTCCACCGGTGAGAGGGAAAGGTAATCATACGGTTTACAGGTGGATCTATTAGATTTCAGAGATGCCAGCTTTTGTAGCCTCTAAATTAAGTAGAGTCACATTGAAATTGGCAGAGCACTCGGATCAAATTTTTATTTTTCCCGTTCACTCAGATGGACTCGTCTTAACTGGACGTTTGCCAATTACATATTCTCCGTGGGCAGACTACATAATTTTGAGTAAAAAAATGAATGATAAACACAATCAATGCTATTCGAAAGTGATTTATTAATGACTAAAATTTTTCTCTGTAATACAAAAGTTACTTCTATCGTGTGTCCTTAAGACAGTCTGTTTTTTTTTCCTGTGCAGGAAACGTTTATGTGACGCTTACATTTTTCTTTTGTGACTCCACTCCGCTGAAACACATGAACATATTTTTTTTCTTTCAGCGAAATCCGCTCGGATGAAGTGGAAAAAACTGCGCGACAATTTCCGCGAGGCACTGAAAAGACAGAAAGATTCGAGCAAAAGCAGCAGCTCTCGCGTTTGGAGGTACCAGAAGCAGATGGAGTTCCTCATCCCCTACATGCAGAGCAAAGATTTCACGCACAACGACAACGAAGCCCTGCTCGGGATGAGTCCCTCCTCTTCGAACAATAACAACAACAACAACAACGACAGTCTGTCCGTCTCGGTGTTCGACGAGGCCACGGGAAATGCCCTCCTCAAGAGGTCTGCTGCTGAGGCCGTCTTGGACGACGAGTCGGGGTCCTCCGGCAGCAAGAAGAAGATGCCATATCTGACAGAGGAATTTCCCCACGGCAGTGACGACGTAGGAGATTTCGGAGACTTAAACAGGTAACGGAAAAATTGCAGAGTTATAAAACTTCTGAAGAAATTTAAGGTCGTTTTTACTTACACATATGAAGCAGTGAGAAGCAAAAGAGTGCAAGTGCCAAAATTTAAAAAATAGATATACTCAGCTGGAATGATAGGAAAACCATTTCTCTCTTTTAGGACAAAGTTAGTGGCCCTTGTAGGTGCTACTATACAGCATCACATAGAAAAACAGTTTCTATGAAAGCCTACCTAAAACCTGAACTTTTAACGCGTTTTACTCGTAGCTTCAAAAGGCCCACTTACATCCCTTAGCTTCTCCTTGCCTCATATGATGGGGGAATTTTATAACTTTAAGTAATCTCGCAAATGTCAACGCAGGTCTATATTTTCATGTGAGTAACTGAAGGGGACAAATATTTTCTTTGGCCGGCGTAAATTAATGCATACTATTAGATCATCTGTGAAATAGAAAGGTTAACATCTGGTTTACTCGTGAAAACGAACGCGTCTATCAATTTGCTGGTATTCCAGTTAGCCGAATTTGAAGCAAAGACATCAAAATAAACGAAGCGCACGCTAAACTTCCCTCCCTCTCTGATGGCAAAAATAAATCTTAACTCAGGTATGTTAGCAAGTCACACCATGAACGCGGAAAACCTGAAGGCTTGCTCTGCTCTGGACCATAGTGAAAAATTCCTGGACCACCTTTTCTGGGAGGCCCATCTATACTGGTCAGCGCGTCACGTAATGGCTCAACAGCCAAGGGTGGGTGTTGGCTAAGAAGAAAAACGATGTTAGTAAGTTATGATGTATTTACGATGATATGAGACGCAATAACGCAATATCATCGCAATAACGATGATGTAAGTCGTCATGAGTTAATGCATGGGTTCATGCTTGGAAGATTTCACTACTTAATGCACGGTATGCCGATAGGTGCTCTCTGTTGCCCTAAGTTGCACTTGCTCAAATTTGCTCAGGCGACCTTATCTAAACATAGAACTGGCTGCATAAAGAGTCAGATTGAAAAATACTCCATCCCTTCGTACACATTTAACTATGTTATATTTAAGAAAAGCATAAAGGATCTAACCTTCAGTGGAAACGTTAGAAAATATGCATGTTGACCTTGCTGAGCTATCCCGTCTCTCTCATATCATTGTCATCGACTGCAGTTTTTGAATGAGAGGGAGACTGTCTTCGACCTACTGATGTGGCATGCTCTCTTAGACTTAGTCTAGATTCCTAGACTAAGTGAATGAATGGATCAGACACAACAAAATCATAACTTTTCTAATTTGTGAACGAAATGTATGTATGGTAATGCACTAACATTTCACAAACATATGTTCACAGTTCACAGCTCCACCCATTAGTTCTAATAATATCAGCATGCGCATCACTATTCAAGGTGGTATTACAATTGGCTGTTGAAATGGTCCATAGCTCTTTGAGTGGACTGGTAAGACATTGAATAAGCATAAAATGAATATAAACTGTAGCTTAACATAAGATCTGTTATTTATGTATCAAGTGTAATATAAAGATTTTCTTTCGTTTAGAAGCTTATGTATATTTGTATGCTTTTTACTAGGAATTTGGTCCAACCGGGAAATCCACTGCTCGATTTCTTCTGCAGCATGTACAATACGACGGAGCTTCTTCCGCGACAGTTACAGTTACAGGTCAAGAAAAAAATTTTCGAAATAGTCACTGAGGCGGAGGAAACGGCTATTGTCCTACAACAGCAAGGCCAGGAATACGACGTCCACCAGTTTCTGTGAATTGATGTACGTATGTATGTATGTGTCTTCTGTGTTCTTTGTTCGTGTCATTAAAGAGATTATTTTGTACAAAGTGTCGGTGTTACTGAATTCCTTCAATTTTTCGTGCGTTCTCATGTGTTAATTAAAAAGTCGATGTTAGGTGTGAGTCGTTATTGCAGTAAAATCTCAACCGACCGAACATCGTTTGTCAGAAGCTCTGTTATCTGACAAATTTGTGTAATTCAGTTGTCTATTTTCAACAAATTTTTGTGCTGCGAGAATTAGTTTCCGATAGAGAACAGCTTACCGTCAGCTATCTTTGTTTGGTTTCTCTCAGTTTTTATCAGAAATGATGACTGAGAAATGGAGCGAATTAGTCTTTAAAGGTGTCAATTGCCCCCCTCCTTGGCTTTGAAAAGTGGAGTATACACTCCCCCTCCCCTGTTTCAAAAATTTCTCTACCTTTTAAGACGACGAAAACAATGCTCACTTAAAATGCATAAATGAATTAAATCTCAATTTAATTTCTAAAATTCTTCACAAAGACATGAGGTCATGGGAAAAATAAATTTCCCACTGCCCAGGAAAAGAAGTAAAACATAGCCACCCGGAAAGATATTTTGCAGCAGTATTTCAGCTACTTCTGAACAGAAAAACCACCTTAACTGTAGAACCCAATTGTAGCAACCTTAATTTTTGTTGTCCTGCATCGTAGAAGTCCTGTACCTGCTGGAATGGAGCGAGCGTGTGTCACAGCTGTGTGCACATCTTCACCTGAGGGGAACTTCGTCTGTGGTGCCCGGGCAGCAACATCTTCTGGTTTAAGAAAACGTGGAAGTCGCTTGTAGTAAGTTCGGGACTACGGGGTAGATGATCAAACAACTTACAGAGAAATTTCTACAGCAGATTTTTGTGGAATTCACCGTATGCGGAAGGCGACACGATGTTCACTCAGTTAAGGCGAAAGACTTCTGGGATTCTAAACTACAAAAACTTATCCCACGGTATGAAAAGTGTACACTCCCGGTGGTTCGGATGCTGAGAAGCAGCTGACACATATCGCTACATCTTTTACGATAAGCCTTTCCGGGAAATTATGTTTTGTTTCTCTTTATAAACAGCGAGAAACTTACTTTCTGAATGACGTTTTGTATAAAAATTTAAAAGTAAGATTTCGATTATCTTAAATAGGCGCCATAGCATTTAGTTAGTTCAATTTAGACGTTAAAACTTTTGAAAATAGTGTAGATATCAAACTGACTAATACGACTTTTTAAAAATCCTGTAACAACGCTCAAAGAACAATAAACAAAGCTTTAGCATGCAAGGTAGCGTCGAGTCTTCAATATTGAAAGGTTTTACCATTGTTATATTTAAAGGGAAAAAAAACTATATAAAACAAAATAAACATGCAACAAATTGCTGACATGTGTTTTGAGTTTACAGTGCAAAAGAAGCAAATTTATTAATGTAAAGACATGCCACAAAAGCGACGACTGGAACAATAAACTGTTTAAATGGTAAAATTGGAAGATTAACCAAACAACCAATTGTTCCGCCTCGTTACGTTTGTAGAATGTCTTAACATCCATACGTTCACGTCGTTTTGCATAGAAAAATGGGTTATTTCCTTGTAATCTCGATACACCTGTCAGTAAGTTTTTGGTAATTCGTGTATTTTAGTGTTGTTTATATTTTTAGTTTGACTACAAATATATTTATTTATTTATTATATTATTTGTGCATTCATAATAAACCATTTTATATCAAAGTATTTTTCCCACACATTAAAATACATATATATGTATTTTTGTATGAATAGCAATGTTATAAGTTAGACTGAATATAAACTTTGATATCTACTGAGGGACAAACAAATCAGATTTAGGGAAAAAAAACTTCACTTTTTCTTACTATAGTACTACAAACACAACCTGAAATTTTCACGAAAATTGAAGACATCAACTATCAAAAGTGTCCAACTTTTTTAAAAAATGACTCTTAAATACACATTTTTTTTTTTAATTAAAAGCAATGCCATTAGTTAGACTGAATATTTTACTATGATTATCACTTTTCTTCCATCTATCTATTTGTTCATCACTTTGGCTTGCACTTTTACTTACGTGCTGAAAGGAACAGCTTTATCTCTATGAGTACATGGAATGATAAAAGATTTTAAAAACTGTTAAAATGTGTCGGGTTTTTATTGATCGTTTCATTTATTTACTTCTCTGCAATTTGACGTATAATAACGTTCAACGTTGTTTTTTTAATTTATTTTTTGTCTCACAAAAGGAAACATTTTACTTTTTAAACTGACATTTCGTTTTTATTTTGTGGAACCGAACCGTCAGTGAAAATGGGGTCTTTTCCAAAATTTTAAAAGTATTTCTTTTCTGAAAGAGTATGTTTAAAAACATAGGATCTGACCATTTTTTGAATAATTTATTTAAGTTTAATATTTAAAAAAAAATAACTTAAATCGGTGCGCTTTCATTGTTTACAAATCTTGCAAATGACATCACAAATGATGAAAAGCCATTTAGTGTTGCCATTCACAGAACTAAATATGTAATTCGCATCTTTACTCTTACGTGTATTGGCAACGATATGGTTGATAGCAAGCGTGGAGCGCAATATTTGATTCGCTTGTTGGTTATCATAACGTGGCAGAAAGATGCGCCAAAATGCATCATTTGTGACGTCATCAAGACCACGCCTTGTTTGAAAAATCGGACATTTAAAAAAAAAAATTAAAAAATGACTGTTGGGGAAAATAAAAATATTTTCTGGATCTATTTTATTTTCTTTTTGCTCATTCTACCAATTTCAGTGACTAAAAGTAGTACTTTTGACTGAAGGAAACTACCCCATTCTCAGCTCTCCCTACTGTTTAGTCGTAATTCTTGGACTTACTAAACAAAACAATAAAAGTTTCAGATGCTACATAGATGACAAAACATCGATTTTTCAACACATCGATGCTTAAAATCAAAACATTGATGGTACCGATACATCGACAAAAGCAACGATGTTCTGAACCATCGAGTTAAATATTCATCCATAGTAATTACTTACTTACCAATTTATGATAAAGATTTTTTAACTGTCAAAAAAAAAAGAAGTCCTTATTTTCAAATTAAGTACTATTGCAAAGGAGTACATAACAAAACAAATAAATGGGGGAAAAATCATGAACCATAAGAAAAGATAGATACTATAGACTCAATTCGAACTGAATTGCAAGGAAGAATTGTATATACAAATTATATTCAAACATTATAAAATAGTGCAACACTATGGAATATGTTCAACTTCCAGTAAGGTACTAGTACTACATTTTTAAAGTAAAATTATAATTTAATTGTTTAAATAAACGGCATTTGGAAGGGGGATTATCAGTGGGGGAAACTAAAATAATGATTATATGCACATTAGAGGAAATTAAAATGCTAGATACCTAGTACACTGTTATAACCAGAAGTTCCAGACGAGTGAATATATTCCCCCTAAGGTGAAAGCATGGTGACCAAGGGTGCCATACTGGCCAGGAAGTAAAGCAGAGGTGCGAAAGTAGCAGACAGTCGTAGACAGGGGTGCCAAAACAGCAAGCAATCGCTAAATGACTTGCTGGCGCATGCGCTTCCGGCATACATTCACCATTTAACCACTTCAATATGGCGGACGAATGATAGGTTGCACTACGCGCGGCTTCTACGTCTTTCACATTGAATGAAGTACACTATTGGATTAAATCTCAACTTTTGTAGGATAATTCTTTAAAATAACAAGTAAGTACAGCTTTTGATCACTTTGTAGCTTTTAGGGCTTTCAAATAGTTAAAAGTACGTTTAATGCTTTTCAGTTACCGTTAGTCCGTTACGATACTGTAGTACCGTTAGTTGTTTTTTTTCAGGTTACCGTTACCTATCGTGAAAATTCCATCATTCACACAAAACGCTACTAAATGTATCTATCATTATTTTCTTGAGTACTCGATAAGCAACATTTAATCATCGAAATAGTAACCGCAATGATATTTTCAATAACCAACAAGTGAGAACCTAAATAAAAATGATTCTTGCGCTTCTTGTAGCGAACGCAAAAAATAAAAAAGAAATCTCTCTCCGTCTATCTTTTTCTTTTGCTTTTTCGTTCAAGTGTTTGAATCATTTCCTGTTAGCGGTTATTCGATAGTGTTAGGAGTTTCTTTAAATTTTTAACTGTCGAAAAATTTTATGCGCATTTTATTTTATTGTTATTTTGATTGAAATGTTGAACGTTTGAGAATCGATTTTGTTTTATCGTAACTTGAATATCCCAGAATATTTTTGGCTGTTCATGTAAATAATTCATAAGTACATCTGCACTTTACTTTCGGTGCGGTTATTTCTCACAAATGATCATTAACTTAACTATGATTATTCAAATAATTACTCGTCTTTAACTTTAAATATATTTGTGACAACTCTTTGATACCAAATAAAGTCTGTAGATATTTATTGTTTTATTCATCTTTAATATTACTTTGTAAAAAAAAAAAAAAAAAAACTCATCAGTACGCAGAATTTTTTTACAAGTTTTTTACCACCCCGAGAGTTATTATAATTATTATTATTTATTTTATTTATTTTTAAGAAAAGGATAAAAATTTCTCAGGTCCGCAATGTTTTTCATTTGTTTTTACCGACCCGTGGGTCAAAAGAGGTTGAGAAACACTGATGTAGAGAACGATCAGATGAATTAAAGCAATGAGCACTTCTTAACTATGTTGAAAACTCTGAAATATGGTCAAATGCTGTAATTACAAGTTTTAATCATTTCCAGTACTGAATTCATGCAATGTGAAAAGTGTGCAAAACGTAGACTATCATGAATCAAAACAAAACTATTAAAAAAAGAAAAATACACAACTGTATTCAAAAACGCACACAATACGGGGGAGGGGGGAGGATCTACAGTAAGGGTGCCATTTCTCTCTCCGAAGGTTCATTCCTTTCACCCCGGCTGCCTATTTTTTGAAAGGTGCCTGTTTTTCACCCTAGTTAGAGGTGAAATTTCGGCTCCGTATTGGGTGCCGCTGGTGAACAAGCGTTTCACCCCTGAAAGGTGCCGAATGCAACCTGTAGTTTTAACAGTGTAGAGGGAAACAGGGCTTAATTTTTAGCAAAAGAAGTCTGGGGCACCCAGTCTCCTGAACTCATTTTCATGTATGAATAATGTTTGACCACGGATTGTATGGAATTGGCAAACATCCAGTTGGGGCGACTCCATCTGAATGAGGGGAAAAATAAAAATTTTATGCGCTCATTTGAATGAGACTCTGCTTAATTTAGAGGCTAACATACATCTGCAAAATCTGTCATCCCTGAAAACTAATAGATGCTTCCAGTTCCGCGTGTAAACCGGATGTTTGCCTTTCCATTATTCCATACAATCCGTGGTTGTATTTAGTACATTAGTCCATTATTTAAATAGTACATTAGTCTGAACTATTTTCGAATATGTAAAAACTCATATGAGATTGAAAAGTGCAAGGGCTGAACTACTATATTAGAAACATTCAACTTTGAGGAAAACCACGATAACGTTTTAAATTATAATAAACAAGTGTATTGGGGGGGAGGGGGGAATAGAAAACGCTTTCCAAATGGGATGGATGCCGAGCTCACAAAGTAACGACATAGCTTTTATCGTATAAATGTATTTTCATAAACACAACCAAGCTAGGGTGTTTCGCAAAGACGAGAAAATACTCCTTGACGTCTTTCAAAGGAGCGAAATATGTTCGAAAATAGCGAAAAACCATAACCGTGATTAGGGATGAATTCCATCAGGAGTGCCCATCTCCCCCAAGTACAATGGCGCAAATCCCCCCCTCCTCCCCATTTTTCTCAACTCTGTTTCTCTTTATTTTTTTGCTCTCTTTTTTATTTTATTTATTTTTTTTTAATTAGTATTTATTATTATTTTATTAGAAACGTTTTGTTGCACTAATAATCCCCCCCCCCGGTGGACAGCCATGAATTCCATTGAAAAAAAGAAAAAAACTTTCGAACAAGGATGAAATGATGAAATGGAAGCTGGCAGGAAAAGAAGATATACTGAGAATTTTGATTTTTCATTTTTAGACTGTTTGACCCTTTGGGTTTAAAAAAAAAAAGTTCAAATCAATCAAGTATATTATTTTCTTAATTGTAATTACTCATCCATCTTCCCCCGCCTTTATTCTATTACGTCAACCAAAATATATTTTAATTTAAAATACAAAGTGCGAAAATACGTTTAATTATTTTTTGAGGCTCTTTTCCGATATCCAGTGCAATTATCTTACTTTTTTCTTTTTAATTGATTATTTCTGGTTCAATTATAAACATATTGTATTAATGAATGCAAAAATGTCACCGGATTCAACAAACAAAATTCGTGCTGCCATCTCGTGTAGAATCTATAAGTTAGAATGTAACATGTCATGCATTGACGTATTATTCGCGTATGTACTTGGGCAAAGGGACCAGCAGACCCGTCATTTCAAAAAATTTCAGAAGTGAGGGGGGGGGGGAGCAAAGGGAACATGTTCAACACATTTCAAACGAACAAACATGAAGATGCAGGCAAAATGCATGATTTAATTCTTTTTTAATTCAAGAGGGTCAATGCCCCCCCCCCCCCATCTCCCAAATGATGACAAGCGTGAAATGGACACAATTTATAAACTATGTTTTTGTGTTTTTGTTCCTTACCCTCTTTCAAAGTCCTACACTTAAATAATTTTTCAAAACAGAGAGTTTCGTTCACAAAATTGAACGAAGAGAGGATTCTTTAAAATGTATTCTTTGTATTCCTTTTGAATATCTTCTGCAGCAAGCTGTTAAACTGATTGTCTGTCAAAAGATCAATAAATAGTACTGGTACTCGCTTGTATTAGTATTTGCCAATCTGAATTTAAAAAGTTTCTCATATTTATTTATTGATTCCCAATTTCTGAAATAAATTAAACTCCATGACATTTTTCTCAGCAAATCCCAATCGTATTTTTTTCTTGGTATTAGTTAAAAATACTAAACACTTTAAATTTGGGTAATTTAAAGGAACTACATCAATACAATGTTCATACACTAGAGTAGCCAGAGTTTTCTCTCCGGCACCGGGGTGGGAGTTGGGACGTGTTTATATACTGCTACTAGAATTGAAAATATGGTTTGAAATCAAGGATCCTGGGGGAAGTGGTTCCTGCTTCCTGCATCTTTTTGCATAGGGTTACGTTACATCAATGCAATATCAAGTTTATCTCTTTTTGGAGAAGCTCCACCGCGAGGCGCTCAGCCCAATATAAAGAAAGCGTATTTTATGCGTGACAAAGAAATTATTAAAATTGAAGCAGAGAAAGGAACCATGCACACACACATGCACAGAACAAATGAATATTTTATGCTTCTTTTCATACAAAAAGACGTATTTTATCTTAATTCGAAAGGCTGTAACCTGAGACAAAATATGCTATTTTGCTTCGTTTGAAATGTTTTGGACCAACATGTTTTTTTGAGCATTTTCCTCTAACAGCAAATTTTAAGCAACGAATAACGAGTTCTGCCCCTTGCTCGTTGCGTTCGCAAAACCCCGTTCGCAACCTATGGTGACTCAATGCCGCCTGCGGCGGGTGACAATTGATGATTTTAGAGGTTTCAGGACATCCTCCAGGACTGGATGTCGAGCCCCTTATCTCCATCCCCCTGAGGTTTGGTGAGACAGGGTGGAAAGGCTTTCCCTGGATGCGCTGTATCCAACGGTATTTCTATTGACCTAGTAGATGTTGCCGGGCCGGAGTAGAGATGACTGCAGACAGACGTGCACGAAAATTTATAGATAAATTTCATCAAGTGCTATTTCGTTACAGCAATGAGTTATCAGCAAATAGTGGGGTACACTGTCTTGGTGACTGAAAGCAGGACAGCAGTGCCGGAGAAGATTTCCGACTTCACGACTCTGAATGGTGAATACCTCGTTTTATGCGGGTTTATTTTACGCGGTTTTGAGTATACGCGGTTTAAGATTTGACACCTTTGTTTTATTTTACGCGGATGAGTTTCGGTTTTACGCGGATGCAGCACAAGGCAAATAGATCAAGTTTTCCTTCTTTCGAAATCCAAACTCCTAAAGATTGCAGATTAGTCGTAATAAACTGCATTTTGGCGTGCTAATAATCGGGCTTGGCCCCCTGGAGACATTTTAAGCGATTGGTGCCAGAGCTCTTTCCATAAGTAAAGTTATTAAACTCACACACTTCTGAACTCACTGGAAGAAGAACTTTTAGGCTGTCTCTTTTTTTGCTGTCAACGGCAAAGAGGAGGACAGCCTGACAAAGGAGGCCAAAACCAATGACGTCGTCAGCCAAAAACGTTCACATTGAAAATTTTGAGCCATTCCTAGACAATAGAAATGATTTTTTCTGATTTGTTAGTGAAGAAAGATTCTATCATGGAAATGATGCAAGTGATCATGGATGCGTAAATGCTCTGCAAAGAATTACAAAGAAAAATTTTTAATGACTGCCAAAAGACTATCATATCCAGCTCCTCTTTAAATACAGGACACAACATTAATTTATGTTTTCTTTTTGCATATTGTGCATAAAAATCGATATAAGTACACATTAAACTTATTACACAGTTAGTCACCACTAGAATGAAGTATTTTGTTGTCTAAGGAACCAAAACCCATTTTAACACTAGTATTAGGTCTTAATTTACGCGGCATTTCCGTAGAACGTAACCCCTGCGTAAAACGAGGGTCTACTACTCATTTGACGTTCATTCGTCTCCGCAGCCATGGCAGTACAATCCATCTGAGGAAAAATGAGCGACTCCGATTACAACTCATTTACCTCAGAACTGGTTCGATTCTGACTCCAACACCGTACCTACCCTGGTACAGTGTTGCCAGATGGTCAAATCCAGATTTCCCCAATTCCCTTCCAACTTTTCCCCAAGAAACGATGTTTTCTATCAAAATTCCCCAAATTCAAAAATTATTTTTCCACTAATATTTTCATAAAATAAGTCGACTTCCTCTGATATTTTTGTCTCTTGAAAAAACATTTTTTTTCCCCAAATAGCCAAATTTTCTTTTAAAATTCCCCAACTTTTTTCTTCTTCCCATTTTCGCTTTTTTTTTTTGTCTTCTTTATCTTTTATCTTTTTTATCTTTTTACTAATAATGAAGCTGAAAGTCTCTCTGTCCGGATCTCTCTCTGTCAGGATCTCTGAGACGCGCATAGCACCTAGACCGTTCGACCGATTTTCATGAAATTCGGCAAAGAATTAGTTTGTAGCACGGGGGGTGCCTCTTTAAGCGATTTTTCAAAAATTCGATTTTGTTCTTTTTCTATTCCAATTTTAAGAAAATTTTCCCGAGCAAAATTATCATAAAATGGACGACTAAATTACCAAGTTATCATAATGTGGAACCGTAACGCGGGCAAGCCAATTGGCGAGAAATTCATCATGCATTATTTGTAAATACAGTCGAGTCCCGACTTACGCGAGGGATGCGTTCCAAGACACCTCGCGTAAGTCGGAATTTCGCGTTGTGGAACAAGGTATGTTTACTAATTTTTTATAAGCATACCCTATTGAATCAGACGTTTGTAAACACCACTCATATTGTTTCAAACCATTTATTAACTATATATTGCAGTATCTTTTACAAAGAACCGACTTTTTCTGTATTTTAGAAAAAGTGTTATTATTTGACATAAAATTCAGTAATTTAGGACAAAATCAATGATTAATGGGGGAGAGAAACTTAAAATAAAGTAGTATGGTACTTACAGTATGTACACTACAGCATTATTATAACACTTAACAGTATAGATATAGTAAATATATTTATAATTTAAAAAATGAAAAAGGTTTATGCAGAGCGATCAGAATGTATTTTATCAATGTTCATATGTAAAATGAGAAAAAGGAAAAAAAAAAGTTAAGAATCGGAGCGGTTATTTGTATAAACTAAAGCAAAATGTTGTTTAGACTAATACAGTGGATGAACTTCCGCTTTCAGTGATGCTAAAGGGATGAAAGTCCATTCACAAAACCAATATTTAGTGTCAACGAAGCCCATTCAACTCTCCGCCGCTCTTTTCCGAAACATTTCATGTTGCAGGCGAGCAATTTGCGTCAGCAATAAAAAAATTCATTACTCATGAAAAACTCGCGTTATAGCCATTTCGCGTAAGTCGGATCGCGTTGTAGCGGGATCCGACTGTATACAGGTGAACCAGAATACCTCTTAATTTTCTACTACGGGCAAAGCCGTGCGGGTGCCACTAGTCATAAATACAAGCGCCTGACCGAGAGATAAGAAATGACCAAATACAGTAAAACCTGTAAAGTTGACCACCCTTGTAAGTTGACCACCTCTTTATGTTGACCGCTTTTGTCAGGAACGGAATTAGTCCTATCTCATATAATGAAGGAAAACCTTTGTAACTTGACCACTAATGTACGCTAAATTTGGTTTGGAGTATTGTAAAAAACCCTTTGTAAGTTGACCACTTGGTTTATTTTTTTAAACTTTCTTCAGCAAATTATTTTATTTTATTATTCATTTATTATTATTATTATTATTATTATTATTATTTGTTTCTTTTTTTGATAGCTTTCCAAAAATGTTTTTAATGCTTTGATGACAGACTAGCATTTTACTAACTAAACAGCAGCATAAAGCTCATGCTGCTCTTTATTCTTCAAAGTAGTTTTTCATTTGTTGTTCCATTTGAGATAGCTTTTTGTATTCTGTTCAATGAAAATAGGTGTCAGTAGAAAATTTTATAGTCTTTTCTTTCAGTTGCAATATGCTGTGGCAACACAGGAATTGAGCTAAAAAGAGCAGGCCCGGATCCATACATTTTTAGCCCTCCTGCAACAAAATATGTAGGGCCCCTCCCTAGTGGCCAGCAGTGTCTATTTGTAAAGTGAATAAGTCTTAGTGCTAGTTTTTTCTATTTTTTTTTCAATTTCTAGGGCCGTTAGCCCCTTTAAGGATGCGGGGCCCTCGCACTGCGAGTACGCAGATCTGGGCCTGCTAATGAGTAAAGTAACATGTTTCTGGTGCAAGGGATTAAGAGATATGACATTTTAATTTTGCCTTTATGAACTGGGAGAGTCGCGCTTATTGCTCTTAGTGCTATAAGTTGTACAAAAAAGGCTTGAAAAAGAAAGTTAGTTGAACTTGAGATTAATAAAAAGTATGAAATATTATATTAAAATTAATTTAAAATGGAGAAAGTCAGAGAAAATTAACCGGCACGTATGGAATTTCTAAAACAACAGTGTCTAATATAGTTAAAAACAAGGGAAAAATAATAAAATTATTTGAATAGTATTTTCAATTATTGTTTCACTTTCAATAATGTTAAACAATGAAAGTGTGTTGAACAGAAAGAATAAGGGTGAATTACCCAAAAAATGAATACATGGTGCTAGAAATGACAAAAATAAAAAAAATCATTACCGCCCTTTATAAGTTGACCACCTGTCTAAGTTGACCACCAAAGTACTGCACCGCGAGTGGTCAACTTACACAGGTTTCACTGTTTCTTTATCACACTTATTTTTGCCTGTTTCACGTATCAATTAGTTTCACACGCAGAACTATTAATGAGAATTCTGTAGCATAATATTCCACATAATACGAAATGCGAATTCCATAAAGTTGAGCAAAGCTAAACCAACGCTGTTTGATACAAACAATGTAACTACTAGATGTCAAGACGCGAATTTAAATACGAAAAAAAAAAAAATCCGAGGGTTTTTTTTCCACAAGTTTTTCCCAAGAAAAAATTTTTTCCCCAAAAAATTCCCCTCAAAACCCATTTCACCAAAATTTCCCCAGAAAGCACCAGATTTCCCCAAAATGGGGAAATTTCCCCCAATCTGGCAACCCCCAATCACTACATCCGGTTTAACCGGATGTAGTGATTGGGGGATGGGGGGGGGTGGAAGAAGAATTCATGAGCGACAAAGCGCCCGCTGGGAAACGTACATGAAACTGAAGATTATTTAACGTGTAGTGTAAGGTTATACACACAATTTTGATGTACAGTCGGATCTCGCTACAACGCGATCCGACTTACGCGAAATGGCTATAACGCGAGTTTTTTCTAAGTAATGATTTTTTTTTATTACTGGCGCAAATTGATCGCCTGCAACATGAAATTTTTTGGGAAGGAGCGACGGCGGTGGAGCATTAGAACGGGCATCGTTGACACTAAATATTGGTTTTGTGAATGGACTTTCATCCATTTTGCATCACTGAAAGCGGAAGATCACACACTGTATTAGTCTAAACCTAAGCAACGGTTTGCTTTAGTTTATACAAATAACCGCTCCGATTCTTAATATTTTTTTTTTTGTTTTGTTTTCATTCTACATATGAGCGTTGATAAAATAGAATGGCTCCCAAACGCGCTTTTTCATCTACAGTTGACGAAAGTGGAAAGAAAATGAGAAAATTTCTGAACATTAAAGAAAAGGTCAAGATTTTCGATAGACTTGAACAATTAAAAAGTGGATCGAAGGTAGCACGGCAATTAGGTATATGAGGGAATCTTCGACACGTGAGTTTAAAATTCAAGAAAAGGAAATCCGTAAAAGTTCAGAACTTAGCTTTAATACTGAAGCTCGCAGAGTAGTGTCGGAGCAAAATACAAACATCATGAAAACAGAAGCTGCTCTTTCATTGTGGCTTAAAGAGACCAGAATGAGGGGTGGTTCCCACACTGCATAAACCATCATCTTCATCATTTAAAAAAAATATTTTACGATAGCTACTGTTCAGTGTTATATAATGCAGTAATGTACTTAATGTAAGTACCGTACTGTTTTAATTCATGTCTCTCACTGATCATTGATTTTGTGCTTCATAACAGCAATTTATGGAAACGCTTTTTCTAAAATGCGGTAAAAAGTCGGTTTTTTATAAAAGAAACTGTAATATATAGTTAAGAAATTGTTTAAAACAGTTTGAAGGGTGTTAATACATGTCTGAAATAGTTAGGTATGCTTATAAAATATTTCGAAACGTACGTTGCTCCACAACGCGAAATTTCGACTTGCGGGAGGGGTCTTGGAACGCATCCCTCGCGTAAGTCGGGATCCGACTGTAGAACGTTTTTTGTCGTCAATTGTGAGTGCTGTATCTCAAGAAATAACGAACGGAATCAAACAAAAATTTTTCGACAGGTAGCCCTTAGTGGGTATAAGAGCTGATTTTATTTTGGTGTCAACAGCTGAAAAGGAGGTGGCGCAATCGAACGTTCTCTTTTTCCATTGTGAGTACCCTATCTCAAGAAGTAATGCTACGTTCTGGATGGAATTTGGAATAAATGTGAATCCATATGTAAACAGGCTTTGGTTCAATTTTGACGCCAATCGCTCCAAGAGGTGTTGATTTTTTTTTCTTTTGCGAATAAAAATAGCTTTATTAATGCAACAATAAGAAAGATAAATCGTAATAGATTGTCGTCTGTGTATTTCTCGTGATTTTAATTGCATGGAAATGATCAGAAATATTCATAGACTAATAATAAGAGTAGACCGAGCTATGGCAACCCTTTTGCTGCTCATAAACCAAACCATGTGACTGGTGGATATCCTAGCAACAGCGGGCGTTGATTGTAGCAGACGATCAACGCGAGCGAGAAATAAAATAAATAGAATTGATGGAACACGGAAGAATGATCATTTATGGAGTCCGATTTGTAAATTTGTTATTCTAAGTTGTAAATATTTTGTTAATATAGTGAGTTTTTCGTTTAGATAGTATTGTGCATTTTCTTTAGTCAATTTCAATAACTCTCTAAGCAATAAAAGATGCAAGCGACCAAGAAGAATCAGCAAACGGTAAGATTTTTACCTACAGTTTCAATTTAAGATACCGATTAGTACATTTTTGCGTTAACGCAAAACGTTTACGCCATTTCGTTCACGCCAACGCTGACAGCTCCAAATGAAATAAAAGTTACCGAAAACTGATCAAAAACTATTACCAATGTCAAAATAATGCATAACTAAAAGAAAAACAGTTCAATCTCTGCACCTGGAAGTTTTTTTTAATGAAAACACATTGTCTTAAAATACATGTCGAGTGCCAAACTATAGATAATGCTGCCATCTAGCAACCATGCTGCCAAAGTCTTCGCCAAGCCCTTCCACTAGTCACATGATACATCTATGAACCAATTTTCTTCATAAGCAAGAATGAGAAAGCTCGGTCTACTCTTATTATTAGTCTATGGAAATATTATCTCAATGATTTAAAATTTTTAAATGTTGCCATCTTATGTTTGTTAACAAATAAAATATTTGTAATTAAGTCAAGCAAGCATAGACTAATAATAAGAGTAGACCGAGCTATGGCAACCCTTTTGCTGCTCATAAACCAAACCATGTGACTGGTGGATATCCTAGCAACAGCAGGCGTTAATCGTAGCAGACGATCAACGCCAGCGCGAAATAAAATAAATAGAATTGATGGAACGCGGAAGAATGATCTTTTATGGAGTCCGATTTGTAAATTTGTTATTCTAAGTTGTAAATATTTTGTTAATATAGTGAGTTTTTCGTTTAGATAGTATTGTGCATTTTCTTTAGTCAATTTCAATAACTCTCTAAGCAATAAAAGATGCAAGCGACCAAGAAGAATCAGCAAACGGTAAGATTTTTACCTACAGTTTCAATTTAAGATGCCGATTACCATTTCGTTCACGCCAACGCTGACAGCTCCAAATGAAATAAAAGTTACCGAAAACTGATCAAAAACTATTACTAATGTCAAAATAATGCATAACTAAAAGAAAAACAGTTCAATCCCTGCACCTGGAAGTTTTTTTTAATGAAAACACATTGTCTTAAAATACATGTCGAGTGCCAAACTATAGATAATGCTGCCATCTAGCAACCATGCTGCCAAAGTCTTCGCCAAGCCCTTCCACTAGTCACATGATACATCTATGAACCAATTTTCTTTATCAGCAAGAATGAGAAAGCTCGGTCTACTCTTATTACACTGGGGAACAATTTGTAAAACAATTTCTGTTGAGTTAGGTTTTTGAGCTGTTTTATAGTTAATTACGCATGCTGGTTTCAAAACTACTATAGTGAGTTTTATTCTACCACGTCAAGTTTTTTCTCTACACCTTATGAGAATGTGACTACTCCCTGCGGAATCGAGCATGAATCATTGGCTGGCTGGCACTAACCTTCTCCGATTGGCGCCGGGTAAATGACGCATGGGAGCACAGCGACAGGTCTATACTGGTCTGGGGTTGTTCAATTACGCCTGAGATACTGTAGTGAGAGGTTGTATGTTACTCTGAAATAGTGAATCACACTCCAACGTGGAGTTTGAGTTCTTGTTTATATACTGTTCTTGTTCTTGTTTTTGAGCGTTTAGTTTTCATTTATACATCAACTGAAACTTTTCCTTATGGCTAGTTCACGTCGTAAGTGCTTAAACAGCCCCGATTCGTTTTGTAATATATGTGGCAGTTTTACCATTCCCAGTCAAAGGACAAACATCAGTACATTTGTCAGGCAAGTCTATTATGCCTATTTTAAAGTGAAAATTGGAGATCAAGACAAATCATGGGCTCCACACAAAGTGTGTAAGCAGTGTGTTGAGAGTTTACGGATGTGGACAAAAGGAACACGTGGTAAATTTCCATTTGGTATCCCTATGATTTGGCGAGAGCCCAGAGATCATTCAAGTGATTGTTACTTTTGTATAGTGAAAACGTCAGGATATAATAAGAAAAACAAATGTAAAATAGAGCATCCTAGTTTACCATCAGCTATACGCCCAGTGCCTCATTCAGCTGAAATCCCAGTGCCAGTTTTCAATGAATTACCCTGTTTGGAAATACAGGAATACGAGTCTGATGAAGATCGAAGTGACCCCAACGATAAAGATTTTGAAATTGAATGTGATTCCGTTCGTAAGGGATTTGAGCAACATGAGTTGAATGATTTGGTACGAGATTTGGGATTATCCAAAAAAGCTTCAGAGCTCTTAGCATCAAGACTGCATGAGAAAAACTTGCTTGAAAAGGGAGCTAAGGTATCATATTTTCGATCAAGAGAAAGCGCGTTTCTGCAGTACTTTCGAAGTGATGATGGATTTGTGTATTGCGATAACGTACATGGTTTAATGGAAGAGTTGGGAATTTCAGCCTATAACGCAACTGAATGGCGACTGTTTATCGATAGCTCAAAGTGGAGCTTGAAGTGTGTTCTTCTTCACAATGGAAATTTATTTGGTTCAGTCCCGATAGGCCATTCAGTTCATTTGAGGGAAGAATACGAAGACATAAAGAGAGTCATTGATTTGTTGCAATATCAAATGCACCAATGGATCATTTGCGTTGACCTTAAAATGGTCTGCTTTCTTCTTGGCCAGCAACGCGGATATACTAAGTATCCCTGCTTTTTGTGTATGTGAGACAGCAGAGCTCGTGAGAAACATTGGATGCAGACGAACTGGCCGCCAAGATCTGACCTGAAACCTGGTGATCCAAACATTCTACATCATCCACTTGTCGACAGAAAGAAAATTATATTTCCACCTCTGCATATAAAATTGGATCTCATGAAGCAATTCGTAAAAGCTTTACCAATTGAAGGAAACTGTTTCAAATATCTCATTTCAGCATTTCCTAGCCTGTCATTTGAAAAGATAAAGGCCGGTGTTTTTGATGGTCCACAGATTCGGCAGCTTGTGAAAGATGAAACGTTCATAGGAACAATGTCAGAAATTCAAAAGAATGCTTGGTTGGCATTCAAAAACATTGTTAAAGACTTTCTTGGAAATACACGAGCCCAGAATTACGCCAAAATTGTCCAGCAACTCTTGGAGAGCTTCAAAATGCTTGGTTGCCACATGAGCATCAAATTGCATTTTTTACATAGCCATCTTGCTAACTTCCCGAAAAATCTTGGCGCAGTCAGTGATGAACAGGGCGAGCGATTCCACCAAGATTTGAAGGTCATGGAGACACGATATCACGGTAGATGGGATGTATATATGATGGCTGACTATTGTTGGAGCATCAAGCGAGAATGTCCACAGATTAAACACTCCAGAAAAAGCTATAAGCGAAAATTTTTACCTTAATATGTATAAATACACAATTTTACTTGCGGTAACTATTATAGCCTTGTATGAATAAAATTGTTGATTGTAAACAGTGCATTTGACAAGTTTTTACTTTTATTTTCCTTTATATGCACAATTTGTATGACTTTTGAAGTTATCCTGTAGGTTGAAAACATGACGTGATAGACAAAAACTGCGAATATTTTTGGACCCAGAGGCCAAAAGTTTGTTGAAATCAAGTCACAGATTTAAGACAACGAAATTGCTGTTCCCCAGTGTTATTAGTCTATGCAAGCAAGGCTTTTAAAATAACTTTCAATTTTCGCTCTTTGCTTTGCTTTTGCAATAATTCAGACATTGGGATGGTCGTCAAGTTTTTGCATGTGTAATTTTGTTTTTGTTGGGAATATTGCTTCCTCGTCAAGCATGGGGAGCGATCAGAAAAAAAGAAGAAAAATATAGAAGAAAGTTTCGTGATGGCCACAACATACTAGTTTTGTTTCTAATTAATCTTATCTTTATGTGTCTTTCCGACACGCAGAAAAAGAAGATGTGTGGATATAGCATACATTTTTTAATGCTTAACATTCTGTATATTCCAAGAAACACAGAGCTATTAAGATACCCTAATTTTATTCATAAAGAAATCTAATGTTCCAATTTTTCCAATTATTCCCGAAAAAAACCGGTAAAAAAACGTTTTTTTTTTCCACCACTTCAAAATTTCCGGAAATTTTACATCTCTAAACATTATAAACACTCGAAAAACCCGCTTCGCCCTACCAGGGAGCCAAAGCACTGGGTCCAAAGTCGTTCGGGTAAAACGGGTAAGCTTAATTAATTGTGATTTGGTACATTTGTCAGTCAAACGTGAAATAATAAACCAATTCACTAGCTAACTGCCATTAAAAAATAGAAATAAATAAAGTTATATTTATAGAATGGGGTTGTTTCCTTCGGTCAAAAGTAGTACTTTTAGTCACTGAAATTGATAGAATATGCAGAAAAAATAACACAGAACCCAAAAAATTCTTTCATTTTCAGAACAGTTATTTTTTAATTAATTTTTTTAAATGTCCGATTTTTCAAACAAGACGTGGGCTAGATGACGTCACAAATGATGATTTTTGCACATTTTTGTACCGCGTTTCAACGTTATGACAATCAAGAAACGAATTAAAATGGTGCTCTACGCTTGCTATCAACCATATCGTTGCCAATACACGTAAGTAAAGATGCGAATTAAATATTTTGCTCTGTGAATGGCAACACAGAATGGCATTTCATCATTTGTGATGTCATCGGCACGAAATATAAACAATGAAAGTTCACAGATTTAAGTAACTTTTTAAAAATATTAAACTTTAACAAATTATTTAAAAAATAGTTAGATCCTATGTTTTTAAGCATGTTCTTTCAGAAAAAATACTTTTAAAATATTGGAAACGACTCCATTTAAATTAAAAATCTAAGTCAGCACATTTGTTTATAAAACATGAAGAAATATTTGATCAAATTATATAGATCAAATCAATAGACTAGCTAATTGCCATCATAAAAAATAACTTTTTAAAGTTGCACCTATCCTATTTAAGTAGAAAATCTAAGTCAGTACATTTGCCAACAAAAGATATAGAAAGCGGGTATACCCGCTTTGCCCGAAAGCACGTTTTTTATTTCAATAATTATAACCTTAAATTAATAATTAAAAAAAAAACCGGAATGACCATCGTAGTTTATCGGCGGATGGCGTCAGAATGACGTCATATTATTGGCAATAAAAAAATAAGGTGATCTTCGACTAATTGCAAATTAAATACCTTCAGTTTTTTTTTTTTTTGAAATGTTTCATTTTTTGTATTTTAAGTCTGGTTACGTCATGCCGCTTCACCGCTGTTTCGCTGGGACAGATTGAAACTCGGGGGTATTCAGGTAAACACGACATACGTATGCATCGCCACAAGCACACCATGCAGCGGCATACAATTGCCTACCCGCTTTGGGGGACATCCCCACTTTGGGCCACTCTCTCCTATCTATGTGATTTTTTATGAACGTACCAACTATTTTAAACCCTTGAAAACAGCCCTCAAACTGTTTTAACCCACTTCTTAACGTTATTTTTCAGAATTTCAACATACAGAACTGAAATTTTACTGTATTTTTAAAAAAGCAGTGTTATTGAATAAAAATACTGTTAAGATGCACAAAATAAATGGGAGAGAATGGCGTAAAATGAAGCAGTATGGTACGTATAGTATGAAGCAATAATAAAATGCAGCACTGCAATACTACGGTACAGTAGATAGAGTAATTATATTCGACGCACTATTTAGTTGTTGAAGCATTTCGAAAATCTTTACATTTCTTACCGCCTAATTCACCGTTAACCTAACCATACGCCTTTAACCACGAGGTTCGTTAACTCGGCGTTGAGATTTTAACCACGAGGTGAAATATTCGGTATTCACCGGTCACGCACCGGCGAAAAAGGCCCCGGAGTTTCCCAACTTCGTGGTTTCTCAACTTTGCCAGCACACTACGCATCCTATTGGTCAATAATGATCACATGATTTTCTACGTTTTTTGTTTACATTTTGAACGACCGTTCGCTGTTGCTGTTTCATTCCGCGCTGCGTTGCAAAGTAAAGCGAGACGAAGATAGCATTTGCTCTCTTTGATTTGAAAAAAATAATTGAACACAGTTCATTACCAAACAAAACAAATAATATGATTTACCGCCTAATTCACCGTTAACCTAACCATACGCCTTTAACCACGAGGTTCGTTAACTCGGCGTTGAGATTTTAACCACGAGGTGAAATATTCGGTATTCACCGGTCACGCACCGGCGAAAAAGGCCCCGGAGTTTCCCAACTTCGTGGTTTCTCAACTTTGCCAGCACACTACGCATCCTATTGGTCAATAATGATCACATGATTTTCTACGTTTTTTGTTTACATTTTGAACGACCGTTCGCTGTTGCTGTTTCATTCCGGGCCGAGACTTGGCTGCCGGCTGGCTGGCAGCCTAGTCTCCACAGCTAGGATGCCGGCTGGTTCACGTGACCTGTTTGACGGGTTTTTCACGTCACTGTACGGCAGCGGAAACCGAACAGATGTTTGTTTACAGATTGGAAGTCGTATTGTAGCTACGTATCAATTCGTATATATAATTCAATGTTACTTATTTAATAAAAATATCGACGAGTTCATGATAGTTTGAACCGATACAGGTTTGTACTCTGTGATTACCTACTGCTACCATTAAATTTGTTCTTTTGTTTGTGAACGAACGAGTCTATAAACTTGAAACTTCTCATGAAGCCTATTTTTTTTCAATTCCTTTTATTAGTGCTGGCATGACACTAAAATGAGGCTTTCCGTTTGTTTGCTTGAATTGCTCACAGCTGGCTTCGTAATTGTCCTGATTATCCTGATAAAAAATATTTTGTCATGAGTATTAACTTTTTGTCCTGATGATCCCAACAGGTTTTCAGTTTGTTCCTTGGGAAAAGTACCTAATTTCTTCAAGGTCCTTAATCTGAACTTCAAAAGGTTAAAATTAGCAGTTCCCTAGTTAACCAGCAGTAATTAGTAGACTCCGGCAGTAATTGGTAATCCACTGCTTTGCTGATTTACCTACCCGCCATTGGAAACTGATTAATCAGTACAAACATTTTCATGTTAAAAGCAGTGGTGTTCTCCATATACGCTATATACTCTCAAACATTTTTTAGACATATAGCGTTTACCCTCAAGCTTCAAAAATTTTCATACTGTGGTATATTATGTATATGATCGCATACACATTGTGCGTAATGGATTACTGGGAGTATATATACCCCTAAAGAAAAAACATGACTGGTTAAAGGTATTATCGCATAGAGTATGTATCAATGCTTATTGAATTTTAGCCGATTAATCGATCGATTCTGTTTTATATTGTTTTGCTAAACACTAGAAATTATGCTGAATGAATTATTTACACCTAACCAATAGTTTTGAACTCCAGTTGGTATATTGCATCTAGCTGTTCTCTCACCATTTGATTCATAACTTTACAAGTATGGTAATGTTATTAACAATATATTGATACTCAGGGGCTGATACAGAAAACTATTTTGGGGGGGAGGGTTAGCTGAAGAATGACGACCCCCGTGAACGAACTTACGGTTTTAGGTACGAAAAATTTCAAAAACTGCTTGCGGGTAAATAAAAAGCATCAAATCAGCCTGGAATAAGACACCTAACTGGGGATAAACATTGCAAATCGATTTTATGAGGAATGAGATGAAGTAGTTCAAATGTTTACTTTTAAAAATAATAAATGAAATGTTAAGATACTGTAATCATCTACATTTTACACATAAAGTTCTCGATTGTTTAGGGGGGGTATGACCCTCCAGCCTCCATGACTCTCCCCTTGTATCTGCCACTGTTGATACTTTGTTTGAGAAAAAAATAGAAGGGGACAGAGGAATCACTGAGTAAAACTCGAAATGGAACCGATATTTTAAAGCTAACAAGGGCCTGAATTTGAAAAAAAATGGACTTTTAGAAACTTGTAACAGTGTCTAGTTGTGAGCCCTACAATTTGCATTGGTCTTTTTATGACAAATTTCCAGTGCAAAAAATAATAATAATAATGAATGAAAAACATGTGTACTAAACTTGTTTGCAATATCTGATGATATACATTTCATTTTGCTACTGAGTGCAATAGTATATATGTGCACTACTTTTTAAAAAATGTTAAGTGTTCTGATATTTTTGTAATTTTGTGTCCTGATTTTTTTTTTTCTTTTTTTTTTAAGCCACTACAAAGTCTTTAGAGATATTTCAAGATTTCTCTCCTCAGTCATGGATTAAAGAACAGAAATTCACTACATAATTGCCACAATAGTCGGAGCTTTCCCGAGTCTTGCTGTGCTATACTCTCCTGTTTGAACAGATATTTGACCATAAGTAAGCCTTACACTACCTATTTAGTGCCGATTTTTATGATATGGTTCTATGGAACAAATCTGATATACCCCCCTCTTGGCGACTTTTTCCTGTTGGCGCCAAAAAAGCGTCGCCAAGAAAACTATGTATGACGTCATATGTCATACATCGTTCTTAGCGATGCTTTTTTAGCGCCAACAGGAAAAATTCAAATTATGTCATTAATTATTTAATGAAATTAATGCATTAATTTTTTCCGTTGTTTCTCCGGGATACGAGCCCTCGGTCTCATAGTACTTTCGTAATGAGACCTCGGCTCGCCGGCCCTGCCTCGGTCTCATTACGAAAGTACTATGAGACCTCGGGCTCGCCAGGACCTCGCTGCCGCTCGGTCCGTTATCCCTCCGACTTTTAATATACATCACAGTCGGATATAAGTCACAGATCTCCTCCGTTCAGTATACAATAAAGTCACAGATTTTATGTGAAATTAACACCATTTTTTTGCTACAAAAATGCCAACCAGACCAAAATACAAACTACCAGAAACACACTAAAAACACAATAATTCAAAATATGTTCACTTACCTTTTTTACTTTTCTTTTACTTTCTCACGTGAGGCAGTGCACATATGTTCCGCTCTTAGGGAAATTATCCCATTTTTTATTATCATTACTTTACAAAAATATTTAAATTATGTTTGTTTTGACAAAAAAAATTCCAAAAAAAACAACCTTATTTTACTTGTATTTTGTACTCCACCCAATTAATTTCGCGAATTATTTCCAAAAACTTTACAAACATATCCTCATTTTTGTATTCACCGGACGACTCCGGTACGTCCAAACGTTGGACGACCTGACGAAAAAGAAAAAGAAGATTCATTCAAAAATTTCAATTGATACATTTGGACAACATCACAAACCGAACTCATAATTAAAATAGAAAATTCAACTAAATTAACATTAAAAAACAACAAGAAAAAGAATACTCTAAAATAAAGTTTGAATTGAAACTTTATTTTAGAGTATTCAACTTAAAATCTCCCTAAGAGCGGAACATATGAGCACCTACCTCCTACCACACAGACACGTGAAAAAAGACAGACTTCGAGAAACTACTTTCCAGCGTTCAAGTTGCAAAACCAGGGTTGCCAAGTTATCGCCTTATTGGCGATTTTCGTATCGAGCGAAAAATTAAAATCTCGCCAAGAGGGGGGCATATCAGAGGAGAGCCGGTTCTATAATAACCAAGGACGGATGCAAGGGAGGAACAATCGGCTCCTCCTTGAGCCGAGATGCAGGAACTGTCCCTCAACCTATTTTTGTTTCTCAAGTTCCAAAAATGTAGTTTTAGATGATCTATAATGTTGTGAAAAAGTGGGCTCTCTATGGGAATTTTTTCAGAATTGTTGTCTTGAAAATGCAATCGTAGCATGTTGCTTAACACTTTAGTAATATTAATCGGAACACAGGTAGTTTTTCAAAGTTCCAAAAACTCTATTGTAGATGACATTATGTGGGGTTCGGGAGATCCCCCCTAGAAAGTATAAATTGAAATTCAAAAAAGCAATTTTAGGACACCTTTGATGACGTTTAGTTAAAGGAAAGGGTTCAGGACGTCTCAATCCACTCCCAACAAATAGAAATAAAGCAAAAGAAACTTAATTTGTGACAATCATCGGTGATGTTAAAGGGCGGAGGTTTTGGAATTTATTGAAAGGTAATCATCTGGATCCATCCATGGCAATAACCTACAGTTACCATTGACTGATAACCCATGATCTTACTATCATGTTTACTGACTTAATCTTAATTTTTTTATGATACTAACCATTTGACAAACTATTTCAGTTAGCACATCTGGAAAATGTATGTGTATAAAGAAGTGGTCATTTGTTGGTGCTAGGGGGTGGTGTTATTCAGAGGGGTTATAAAAAACCAGGCTTATTTTAAAAGAGGGTCACAAAAAAACCCTCATAAAGAAGGAGCATGAGAAGTTATCCAATTCATTGCAGAAAAGGAATTAAAGCAATTATACATGTTATGCTGAATGTTTTTCGAATGAATTAGCAATAATTTTAGCATAAAGCCAAGATCTCTTCCAGCCTTCAAGTTTTTTAAGTGGCCTTGCCAGTCAATTACAATTTCTGCTGAAAATTTTTTAATCCTCATTGTATGCATTCAAAATCTTGCAGGTGACTGAACCAGCAATACCGGATTAGTAGCTGATAGGCTGCTTGCGGCCCATTAAGCTCTTTTGTTAAGCTAACCATAAAGACTAGTGATGGGCATAATCAAGATCTCGGGAATCAAGTACTTCTGATAATCGTGACTTTTTGAAATCGGGAACTCGAGTGATTGACTGCTGGGGTATTTTGCATTCATATCTCACAATGTTTCAAATTGAGATCTTGAAATGTTTCAACTGCGTTTTTGAGTAATTAAAACTCAAGTTTTTCGAAATTGAGTTGACTTCTATAGGAGTGCCCACTAAAAAGAGGGGAGGGGGGGTCTATAGCACAAACAGCACCACTGAAATTTAAAGGGGCTTTTTATTGAGAGGGTTGTTTTGTCTTATTTTTTGGTGCGAGATCAGACTCTTTCTAAATGAATAATCTGTAACATTTGAGAGGGTGTGCACCTTTGTACCTTGGGGGAGAGAGATGAATTGAATTCTTAAATTGTTTCTGCAGTAGGGAGGGATGCCATCAACCTGTCATATAGGGACTGTGGTGGCGTGATTGGTGAAGCTTCTGACTTGTGACCAGAGCCCCCCCCCCCCTCCTCATTCTTGAAACCAAAACTGGAAATCCACTGAGCGGTAAAGTCTGGAAACTTGCTACTTTGACGTTTACTTTAGATGCGGAATTTAGTAATTATTCAGTTACAAGTTTTGCAAATTCAGCCTGCTCGTGTATATTAGTAATTTCGGTTTAAACACTGGCATTTTTAGTACCAAAGCTGACAACCATGGCTTAATTGTTTTCTTAACAGATCTTTATGATATAAAAGGGATAAGAGATTTAATCTCAATGGGTCCTTGCTCCAAATTAGTAAGCATTTCAGAAGTAAGGAATTAAGAAGTATTAGTTCTACAATTACATTCGTTTAAATTATTTCGATGAATATCAATGTGTGGTTATTATTTCTAATACTCACTATGCTAAATTTGTATGCTGTATCAAAGGTCAAATATGTATTTCGTTGAGTTATTTATAGTGCAAGGATAAAGGTTATGAAGATTTCAAGACTAGAATTATTTAGTAAGCATTAGAAAAATAAATTTTTGAAGTGTAATCAATGCTGTAGTTGAGAGAAACATGTTTGAGGGGGGACCACCTTTTTATATGCACTAATTTAAAGCCAAAGAAAAAAAATTTCTCTGAAATATTACCACACAGTAGCTTGTACAATTTATTTGTATATTTATGATGCAATGGGACTTGATGGCTTTTTGAAATAACTTTTATGTCAGTTTCAGTTTTTTTTTGGGAGGGGGGAGGTGTATTGATGTAAGCAATTAAGGTTAGTAAAACCAAACCCCCCCCCCCTCCGAATCCTTCAATTCATTTTAATTTTTTACTGGAATTGTTTGCTATATATGTTGTTATGCCCTTTTCTTTCATTTCCATTTTTTACTCAGTAAAATTTTAATACTGGTCGAAGTTTTGGATTTTATTAGTCACTGTGGTTCTAATTGGAGCTCATTCAGTTGCAAATGATTGACAAAGTACTATACCCATTGTAGAGACTGCAAGTTTTTTTTTTCCTTGACTTGTCTCATTGCAAGAAGAAGTTGTTCTAAGCCATTTCATGAAAGTAAAAAGAATCATGTAACGTTACCACAACATAAAAATAAAGCTTATTTTCATCTAGTATTTATGCTGTGCATATATTGTGTTGTTAGCACTATAACTAAACAAACTAGTCAAATCTTATTCAGAAATAAAACACTCCTGATTGTAGTGTCTGGTTCTTACTATATCACATGCGATACATCCCCTCTAAGCCCACCCTCAAATAGAAAAAAAAACATTACTCTTTTCTACTTTGTACTAATCAAAACAATTATTCAAGTTCATTGTACAAAATATTAAGCTTTCATTCTTTGCTTGGGTCTGAAAGGGATAATTTGTAAACAATGTTACCAGGAGACACTTTAAAATAAATTCTGTCAGTGTAAGTGTATGCCGGATTTATTTCCTTACTAACATATTTATATCTATAATTGTATTTAAATTAAATATTCACTCTTTACTTTAATTGTAGAAAAATAAAACTGCTTCTTGTAATTTCCTGCAACAGTCAGATATCTCTACTAGAGGAATCTACTGCTGTGAATACTTGCAAAGAGGTCTCACACTCAAGAAAGGTGTAAGTGTAGTTTTTATTGCCTTAACATTGAAAACAGCTTCTTTTTTTCTAATTCAATTCTGGTCCAATTGACCTTTTTGCTAAGTGTTGACTTTTGAGCTGAAAGTTAAAATCTACTACTTACTTTAATAACATTGTCACAGGGTTGGCGAGGTTTTTGACACTATGGTAAATACAATGGTTTTTACCTTTCTGTCCAAAACTGCATTTTTAGTGAAACTGTATTTTGTGAGAAAGTATCAAAAACAGAGCAAAATTATGTTTTAAATTGAATATTTATTCAATGTCGACTGGACATTCAAGTATAAATAATATATATATAACTTATTTGTACAGCTTAATCTATTCTAGGAACATAGAAGTTTAATTCTTTATTAAGAATTTTAATTTGTTCGTCCGCATGGTTTTTTTTTTCATAATAGTTCGACATTTATGCATGCATGCAAATGTAAGTGTTCAAAATATAGTGCAATAACTGACTTAAATACAATAAATGACGATTTTTTTGAAATTGCAAAATGTATTAAAAATATGAATTTCAAAAAGAAATTTTCACAAGTTAAAAAATATAAGTGCATATTAGGGTGGCCCTTATTTTTCAACTTTGTGAAAATGTAGCTCCCACCCCCCTATTTTGTTTCAATGGACAAAAAAATAATGTGTGCAAATTATTAGCTCAGTCAGAAAAGTTTAAAGGGTGCTTCAAATAGCATGAAATTGTCGAAATTTCACCGAAAAAACATTTCATTCATATGTTTTCAAGTTTAAAAGCAAATTTCTAGCAGATCTGGATTTTTTATGGCCTTATTTCTTGTCACAAGTGTTATTTTATTCAAATTGCTTTTTCTTGAGATTTTGTTCAGCTTTCCCGCTTTTCATCTGATTCTTTTCTGATTCGAAACTTTTTCCCCAAGACAACGCTTGTGACTCATGACGTTTTTGCAATCATTTCTACAACAATCTAACCAAAAGCTTCTCTGTGAATATTTAGTCAAGTTATTTTTGTAAGAACACATAAATTTGTGAGTGTATTTAAAATTAAGTAGAAATTTAATTTAGTTTCAGTTTTATTAACTTCGTTAGCATGCAGTGTTTTCTATAACATGGCATTTACTTTTGTTGAGTGAATGTAAGAAAACACTTATGATTAATGTATAATTGATATTACAAAATAAATCTATATATATTTTTTTTCATGTGGTTAGATAAACTAAATTTGTAACTCTATTTTTATGAAATGTGTATCCTTTATTTAGTTTCTAACTAAGTATAACATTATCTTTTAACTTTAATTTTCACTTCGTGCGGTAACTCTATTTTTACAAAATGTGCATTGTTGACTTATTTTCTAACCAAGTACAGCATTGTCTTTTATCACTAATTTTCACGCTGCTGGTAACTTTGGCCTGATTATTGTGACGATCAAACTAGGCTTGTGACATAGCATCAACATGTACAGGGTTCATACTCGATTTCAAAAATAAAATGAAAGCATCTTGCAGGAGTAAAATGAGATTTTGAAGGAGTACTATAGTGCAGTGCATAAATATCACTTTTTTTCAACATATTTGACCCCCTTCCCTCTTTGTCAAAGTGTCACACTACACCTTACTCCTGGCCTAGTCACATGTCATATTTTTTGTAAACATATTGTGTTAATAACTGTCGTGTCACTTTTTCTCACCCTCTCTCTCCCCTTGTCACAATTTCATGAACCTGTCTCCCCTTCAATGACATCACTTGTGAAGGATCCCATTTATCATGTCAAAACTGCTATTTACTAAGCAATTTTTTTTTTTTTAACACAATCACTAAAAAAACTTCATGTATTTTTAAACATTTATACAGTAATTAGACAAACTGACTTTTACTGCTGAGAGTGTGGTAGGGGGAAAAGCAATAATCATCTATATATATAATTCTCTTACGTGCCGGCAAATGAAGGGGTGAATTTCTAAACCTCTGTTGGCAACACTTCGCCGATAAATCATGTAAACAAACTTCTACGTTGTTTTGAAATCTTGAATCACAGAATACTCAACGAACTTTTTTTTTTTTTGAGATGAGTTTGAGTCGGGCTGTGGCCCATTTCAACCTTAATCAGCAAAGAAAAGCTCAAAGAAGGCAGGAAACCGTTCTTGAATCCAATTTAAGACGAGCCATTTCCAGAGTTGTATTCTCTGATTCGCTGCCGATAATTTTTAGCGGCTGGGGAATTTTCAGTCAGCAGTTCCTTCAACAGATCAGGTGCGTCACACAATGCCGGTAACCGCACCTTTCCGTCATGGCAACATTTAGTATATTTATTTGCAGTATTACGCTCTTTCTGCCAATAAAGAGCACCACAAAATTCGCATTCTTCACACATTGCTCCACAATCATGTTCATCGGCAATGTTGTTTTGAACGCGTAGGCGCTTTGAGCGTCGTCTATTCTCTGCTTCAGTACGACAGTTCAGTTCAAAATGAATAACCGAGAAAGAATTTACTTTATTCCTTTTATTCTCAGCTGAAAGGTTTCTCCAAATTTGTTTAGGGTTATAGTAGTTTTAGTATTGTGCAAGCAAAGTAGCCTTGGCGAGTTTTCGCGTTTTTAGTTAAACCATTTTTTGTTCGTGACGTGGCAAGGATTCAGAATAACAACAAGAAGGACAAACGTTTGAGAAAATATGTTTGGTGCTCTCTGAGCCTGTTTTTAGTCATGGCCAGCTCTATGTGGCATTATCAAGAACAAGATCTTTTGAAGCAGTGTCAGTTGTGGCTCCCAAACGGGACATTTTTAATTGTGTATATGAGGAAGTTTTCTCAGATTAGAATATATAAGAGTGTAAATATGTAAATATATAAGAGTGTAAATAATGTAAATACATCCCTCGGGGGAGCCTGTAACCCCTAGAGGGCGCGTCCCCAGGTGGCGGATAGGGGAATGCCTTCATTGGTTTTCCAATGGGTGGTAGAAGGGAAATAAAATACCTTCCGCGGACCAACAGGTAGAAGTGCAATCTCTCCAAAGCAATGACAGACACTTTTGTATCTATAATGGTAAAGTTGTGCACATTGCCAAGGCAGTCATCTTACATACAGCAAAGTTAAACTGTCGAAAATCTGGCTAAAGCAGACAAATTAACATTATGAACGTAATTTTCATATTGGTTAAATGGATGGTGACCTAAATGCAATTACCAACTTTAATTTTTACGGAAAATTTTAGCTAGGCTAATGTATTGGCATACAGCGAGCGAGCGAAGCGAGCATGGATCGCGAAGCGATCCACAGGGAACTGCGTAAGCAGTTCCGGGGGTTGGCGAGCGATAGCGAGCAGGGGGCGATAGCCCCCTAGTAAAACTTTAAAATATAAGCGTATGAGAACTATAGTTTCATATAAGTCATCTTAGTCATCTAATGTAATATTTTCATTTTCAAATTTTATGACTTCTATAAGCAATTTTTAAATCACATCTTTATGAAAAATAAATAAATATGCGAAAATACTACATTAAAATTTCAAAATAAAAAGCTGTAATTTAATAGTAAAATACACTAAAACATTGATTTACTTTGTAAATCTTACTTGATCAACCTACTAAATTTGAAAAAAAAAAGTGTGAGCTGTTGACATTTGTTTCCTTTCAGTCTTCCTCAAACTGTTCGATTTCAGGAATAATTATATGTCTTTCTTAGTTTCAATGCCCTTTTTATGCTCAATGATGTCTTTTTACAGGCAAATGTTTTTCTCCTACAAATAATTATTTCTTCCAGATAATATTACTTTTCAAATGACAACCCAAGAATTTCTCTTAACCTTCAAATTTTATGAACTCTGTTAATCAATCTGTAAATTACATCTATATAAAAATTAAATAGCAAAATATACAAAACTGCTACGTTACATTTATTTATTAAAAAAAAGAAAGTGTTTAATTTAACAATAAAATATGCCAAATCTCAACGTGTTCATTTTTCTTTCCCAGCTGCGATCAACTCAGTTGAGACAGAACCCCCCCCCCCCTCTTTGCCCTTGTGGCGAAGCTAATAGTTCTTGATCAAAGTATTTTTAAAGACTGTCATAGAGGATGGTTATGTAGGAGTGATGAAGGAGTTTGAAGGGCCCTTCAAAACAATTTCCTAAATGAAGAAGTTTTGAAGGAGCGTACGAACCCTGGTCTACCGGTAGCTGTTCACGCAAGTTAAGAAGAGATTTTTATGTAGATCTTCTTGATTACCTCTCAAATTAAATTATTGTAGTAAAAATGCCATCAAATAGGCAAATTTTAAGCATTTTTTATTTTTTACAATGACAAAAAAGCAAGAAGTACAGCATTATTGCTTCAAGAATTTCTGTTTCCTGGCAAAAACTCACCAATTCCTACTAGAAGGATGGACACTGAATTGATAAGTTAGCCTAACTCTATAATGCATGAAATAATTACAGATTTTTTTTTTTTTTTTTCAATAATTTTAGGTTAAAAAAAGGAGGAGAAAAGATCTTTTTGAGGGGAGAGATTTGAAAATACGGATTATTTCTCTGACAGTGCATGTACATATGCTTTGAAAGACATCAAAAATGAAAATAATAGGAAATTCTGAATTCTTCAGTGCAAAAAAGGATGCCCGGGCTCCAAAAGGGAGTTGTTCAAACGAAAAGAACTTATGAAGAAATGGAATAACAATGTCTCATCAAAAGCTTATGATTTAGCTTCTAGTTTCAAACATCTCAAGCAACGATGGTTTTGACGACAGCGACAGAGAACCAGGACAAAATTTGACAAATAAGATATATATCTGGTAACTATGGAAGTACTTGATGATATATTCTCAACCATGCTCGAATTTCTTGAACAACAACTTTCTATTCAGAAACAACAGCGTGATGATCATCAAGATTTTTTAGAATTAGCTATAACAATCTTACCGGGATTTTAAGGAATAGGATATCATTTTGTAAGCCAGGAACTATAAAGTCATGCTAGGTGGATCTCAAAGGCTCTTTACGTATTCAAGATTTAACTACTTTAGGGTCAATTTCAGCTATCTAAAAGGGAGAGGAACGCTTTAAGAACATCATGTATTTTTCTTGGGCTCGAGTCTACATTCGAACCTGCTTTCTCTCCCCAAAAGCTGTAAAAGCTCCCTATCCAGATTTTCTATTCATGCATCACATGATCAATTATCAGGATATTGATCCAGAAATCAGAAAGTTACTCTCAAAAAAATTTTAAGCCATGGCTTAAATTTGGTTCACGAAACTATGACTCTTTCCTTATTAGATGATATTATTCCAACTAGGGTTAAGAGAATTATGACTCAAATTATGCTAGAAGCTGATAAATATTTTGAAATACCTGTTACAAAATATTTCTTTACCCGACAATCAGCTCTGATTTCTTTAACAAAGGCTTCAACTTGGAAGGATGAATTTAGATATTATATTATTAATGGAAAAACTTGACAAAACAATTTTTGTGAATGATGCTGCAGAAAGAGGTGTAAAATTGATTCAGAAACACAATAATATTTTCAGAGAAGATGAAAGGGAGGAAAAAAAATTGCTTCACACATCATTGCTGAAGACCATAAAAATTGCACTTCTGATACTAAATCCTGACTTAAGAAAGAATAATGTTCAACATTGGTTTATTCTACTATGTTTTGATTCTATAAAAATTATTAGTCCTAGTAAAATGTATTTATTCTCTAGAAATTGTTGTGATGTTAAAGAAAAATGCAGTTTAATTTTTTTTTACTATATTTCTAGGACTTTGTGTGTGTGTGTGTGTGTGTGACTGAACTTCAAGGCATTTGAGGTACCCTTAGAAATTGTCCAATTGAAGGGAAATTTTGCACAGGCTGTTCTTTTGTCCATTGGAACAAAATAAGAGGGTGGGTATCAATGCAATTTTAACTTCTGAAAAATGTCCTATAGCTAAGGGCCACTCGAGTGCATATATTTAATAATCAATGTCTTGTTCGTTAATGTATGAGTGAAAAAAGAATTTTCATTAAAACTTCATATAAAACTTAAGTGCAAAAACTATTTTAAAAAATCAGATTTTTCTTTGCACACTTTACTTTACACATTTAGTAACATTCTTTTGAGTTTTAATGGAACTGAAATTAGTTATCTTGGTACTGTTGTGAATTTTCGTTCATAACTCTACTGACTGTTACATAAGAAAGTTTTTATGTAAAGCGTTATTTGCAAATTTTTTGTAAGTGAACATTTTGAGGAAAAATATTATCAAATACTCATTAATTAAAACTAATTAATATTTATATTTATGCATCACGAATATTGCAGTAAATACAAATTGAATAGATTACACTTTAGTTTTAGCATACTTTTGGGCAGACGCTTTCAGACAGTTTTAAACAGTTTTGGACAGTAAAAACCACTTGTCCTGTCCTAAACCAGTTTTGGACAGTCCAAAACCCAACCCTGATTGCAACACATACATACAGTCGGATCCCGCAACAACGCCATCCGACTTTCGCGAAATGACTATAAGGCGAGTTTTTTCCAAAGTAATGAATTTTTTTATTGCTGACGCAAATTGCTTGCCTGCAACATTAAATTTTTTAGAAAGGAGCTGCGTAGGCTTCGTTGACGCTAAATATTGGTTTTGTGAATGGACTTTCATCCCTTTAACATCACTGAAATTAGAAGTTCACACACTGTATTAGTCTAAACCTAAGCAATGCTTTGTTTTAGTTTATACAAATAACCTGGGCCGGATTTAGACTTAGCGGGGTCCTAAGCTGTTTCAGGTATGGGGCCACCTGATGTAGTTTGGACAATGTTTCTCTCAGTGGTGTAAGATGCAATTTTTTAATTTTTTTCTCCTTTATTATGTTTGTCTCTTTCATCTGCTACATACAGCAATACTTTTGCTTTTTTGATTGCTTTTTCCCTGGTGTCCTTTTGGGATTGGCCTTAAGAGGGGGAATGATTTCAAGAGCTGGAGACCCAGGACTCCTCTTTAAGTTGAGTATAGAATATCCCCAATTGTAGGGGGTGCGGGTGTTTCTCCCCTGGAGGAAAGTTTGAAAAATAGATATTAAGTTCTGCATTTTGAAGCCTTATAAGATGTAGTTGGAACTACAAAAATACCAGGACTGAAATAGGCAAACAAAACTTTTTTAAAGTTATATACTTTAATTAAGATAATACGCAAATTAAGATAATGTACAGTAGAAATTGTTTTTGATTTGACGAATCAATGACAGAAGTTGACAGAGAAAAAGAGTGTCGGAAGAGACAATACATTGGCTTTCGATACAGTTAGTTTTTAATTATCATTCCAACCCACCAACAAATACAACGAGTTAAATATAAAATGATCAATTGTAAAAAATGCTTTAAAACATATGGTGTACAGATTTAGAAAATAGGTAACAAGACAGTAACATACTGCCTATTTGAACAATTCCTAATGTATGCACTTGTTAAGAAATAAAATTGGAGCCCAACTTTGCTTCGGATTTTCAAAGACTTACTAATTATTTTCAAGAACTCTAAAACAATTAAAATTCTTTAGCTCACTTCATTTGTACTTTTCTGTCTGATATTTTAGCACTTGATCCTAAATTTTTAAACTCCTGTTCTAACTTTGTAAGAAACAGCTATTTTAAATGTAAAAGAAAAAAAAACTATAGATTTCTCATTACAACAACTTCTCTTCAGTTGCAAGTGGGACAGAAAACAAAGAGGAATAGAAGTAGAGTGTAATTTTATTTTTGGGCTGAACAGATTGACAATATGCAGAAGTAAGATAAAAGCAAGCAACACCAAAAGAATTTCCAAAATTCTGCATTCGGAGTTATATAAATAGCAAGATATGAAACATGTGAGTCACAAAAATATTTAATATGTTTCAGAAACATAAGAACCATGGTTTTTACATTTTTTGTGCAGGATAAAGCAAGGAGCTGAATTTGACATATATTGGCATTCCTTCTCCATACACCCTCCCATTTGTTATTTGTAGCTACACTTTTCCAACTTTTCAAAGTTTTCAAGTACTAGAAAATAAAATTTATTTTTCAAGTACTTTATTT
>NW_026557996.1:29062-52470 GCF_026930045.1 Uloborus diversus | reverse complement strand
GACAACTTTTATTAGTAGATTTAATAGCCAAAAAGAAGACATTTCTAAAATATGTTGCGATAAATTTACCGAAGTTTCCGCGGTTAAAAAGATGAACCCTTAGTATAACGAAATCATTTCTGATCTAAACTTCAAATCGAAGCAAAAATGCTCTCATCTCATTTCTCTGCAGCGGTTTTGTTTGCTTTTCCGATTCCTTCGCGCTGTCAATGCCTGAAGGCACTTGAGGGGTGTGTTTCGAACAATGAAAGACATTCCTCCCACTGACTCCTCTGAAGAACAATATCTCCTCCACACAAATTCCGGTTTGTCCCCTTTTCTGGATGTCGCGTAAATCCTGTCAGTTGTAAAACTAGTTTGCGGCTAAAACGTACAACGAGCATGATGCTTTCGTCACAACCAGGGTGCAACATTTTGCGCCATCTATTGGGTAAAGGAAGTTTTTTTCATAAAATGGGACAGTCTTAATGTATTACTTTATTTACGATTTCTTTTATCCTGTACTTCCAGATTATAGGAGAAGCGACCCAGGAATTTCTGGAAGTTGACGACAGTGTAAGTTTTCTTAAAACTTTATCTGTACACCGATTTTCAGTTGTTTATGTATTACTTTATTTACGGTTTTCTTTTATCCTGTACTTCCAGATATTCGGAGAGGACACACAAGCACTTTTTGAAGAGAGCGACAATGTAAGAAGTTCATTTTAAATAGTAATAATAATAATAAAAAAAAAAAAAAACTTATAAACTACGTCTGAATTGGTTGTTTATACGTCACGTATGTAAAAAATGCTTTATGATTCTCCCTTTTCTTTTATCTAGTTAATAGGGGATCTGACGCAGAATTTTTGGGAGGATGACGATGAAGTAAGTTGTTTTCTTGCTTGGTAACTGCCTTCTTCTTTTACACTGTGATCTATACGTATTTATCTATCGTTTTCCCGCTTAGATTATTGGAGAGCCAACTCAGTCCTTTTTTGAGGCATCCCCAATATTTCAGGGAATGTCGAGCCCTCAAGTAGGATCCGGAAATGAAGTAAGTATTCATTTCAGTGTCTCGATTTATTGAATTTATCTCCTTCGTGTTTCTAAAACCGTGCATTGTTTTTGTCTCATTTCAGTTGGAAAACGCCATCATAATTACAGAAAAATCCCGCAGGCATAACATTAAATATCAGGGACAACAGATAATTTTTGAAGCCAGAGTGGATCCGGATCGCCTGCCGTCCACAGCAAATGGAGTCCCGTTGATAACGATTCTAGGAGTTGTCCGGGAGCTGTTTGAGATGCTGATTGCGAGGACCACCTCTGGTTTGGCTCCAGTCGATCTCATCCGATTTTGCATTCAATCGGATGATTTAGACGTCCCAATCTCCACAACACTGATGCGAGTATCCGATCTCACCGTGGAAAAGATCCTGGCAGCAGTGTTAAAGGTGCTTCAATCCAAGAAGCATATAAAATTAGATACAACGTTCAGCGTGGACGTTGTAACTATCAGGAGACCTGTTGGAGCTGGGAGAAGAAGATTCGTCAACCCAGACGTGGATAAACTTCTGAAGACGTCGATTCTTGCCATCCCCAGCGACGACCTGGGACTATGCTGTGCCAAAGCAATCGTCTTTGCCCTAGCCCATTTGCACGCGGATGTCACGGCGATCAATGCCCTGAAGAGAAAGGATCGACCGGCATTGACGACACGAGCAATGGACTTGCACAAGGCAGCTGGTGTACCCCTGGGCCCGTGTACATACCGGGAGATTGCCATTTTTGAGCAACATTTGAATGTGCAAATTGTGGTATTTTCCTCAGAAAATTTAAATAAGGTAAATAGTTCTCACATTGTATGCTTTTTTTTTTCCCCTTACATGTAATAAGTTTCATATACTAAATACTGCTGTTATCTTTCAGGTATCTTACAAAGGGCAAAATCGACCGGAGCGGATTAACCTTTATCTTCACCAAGGCCATTATGATGTAATCAAGGGGCTGAAGGGGTTTTATAGCTCAAACTTCTATTGCGAGCACTGCGAGAAGCCGTTTAATAACCGGGAAAATCACCGATGTCCAGAGGCGTGCTACATATGCTTACGCAGGGAATGTTTGCCTGGGGAAAATATACGGTGCACCGACTGCGGTAGACTTTGCAGATCGACTGATTGCTTTGACACACACAAAGCTTGCTCTTCAAAACAGCAGAAATCTTTGTGTGATAAAGTAAGATTTTTTTTTTCCACCTTAATCCCCATTTTTTTTTTCTTTTAACTACATTACACAGTTTTCACTCATTTTCAATTTTAATCTCTTTGCTTAGGTATATCAATGCGATCGCTGTTGCAAAGTAATACAGCGTCAGAAATGCCCCAGAGAACTTCACCGTTGCGGAACTACGATGTGTCCGTCTTGTGAGGCCTATGTAGTTGCTTCGGAGCATCGATGCTTCTTGAAGAAAGTGGCACCTAAAACCCCAAACGAAAAATTAATATTTTTCGACTTTGAGACAGATCAAGCCAGTGGAGAACACAAAGTGAACTTCGCCTTGGCACAGTATCAGGACAAGACGGAGAAAGTGTTTAAAGGCTACTCTGCTTGTCACGACTTTTGCTCCTGGCTATTTTCCCCAGAGCATAAAGGATATACGGCGATAGCGCATAACATGAAAGGGTAGGTCTTTTTCTTTCAAAAAATTTTTTTTGAACAATAGTATGTGCTTTTTTTTTTGTTTGCTTATAAAAATCTGTTATTTTTATTAGGTTCGACGGTCAGTTCATCATGGCTTGGCTCCCTGAGCAAGGAAACGTGCCAGAAGTCATTCCAAATGGCTCTATGGTTATGTCGATCAAGCTACCAAGCTTGAAAATAAGAGTAATCGACTCATTAAATTTCTTTCCGAGGGCCTTATCGAAGCTTCCAGGATGCTTTGGGTTGAAGGAACTGAAGAAAGGATACTTTCCTCACTACTTCAACACACAAAGCAACCAAGACTACGAAGGAACACTTCCGGAAATGAAATATTATGGTCCAGACTCTATGAGTCCATCAGCTCGGAGCGATTTCATAAAGTGGTATGAAGAGCATAAAAATGACTCGTTTATCTTCCAAGAAGAAATGCTCGCATATTGCAGGTACCTATTTTTCATCGACAACGTATTTATTGAACGACATAGATTTATTAGTGTGACTTATTTTTCATTTTTTTTTACTTTAGATCTGATGTAGATATTCTACGGCAGTGCTGCATTGAATTTCGCTCACAGTTTATGGCAATCTCAAAAGTTGACCCTTTCATGTAAGTGTTATATATGTACGGACTGTTTGCTTCTGTTATCAACCAAAAAAATAACAAAAAAAACACTTAACTCCGTAATTAAATTTTATGATCGTATAGCTTTTGTGTTATCCAGTCCGATAACCCAGTTCATAAATATTTCCTTAATCACAAACAAGCCAATTTACCAGACAGAGCCAAATGGCGTCACGTGGTGGCGATCCGCAATCTAATTGCATCGTACCGTAAAAATCCAAATTGAGCTAAAATCCAAATTTATTCTTAATTATCGTAACACATGCTACTCAAATATATCACTATTTTTCCTAAAGAATAAAAACCACGTGGCATAGTGAAACATTACACTTTCGTAGATTACAAGGAAAAGTTTAATTAACATAAATGTATTGGAATTACATGAAACCTTACACATTGACAAAATTCAATTATATCATAGCCTTAATATGATAGGAACAAATTGGTCACCAATAATATGACAAAAACTTACTGTTCGTTCGCTGCATCCTTCGTAATGGCGGGGCCCCGTGGATCAACAAATCTCGTGAAAGTTTTGGCTAGTCAATATGAGGAATGTCGTGAATTCTCTCGAGGGCATAATTCATTTCCACATTTCATCATCAGGTAGAGGAGGGGAAACTTTCAGGGGTTCCGGGAAACATGGCACTCAACGATTTCAGAAGGCTCATTTCTTCGCCTCGAAGCAACCTTTTCAGCTGTACCTTCCAGCCTCCTTTCCGCTCGTCCTCTCCACTCTCACTCTCCAAGCAAGTTTTTTCGACTCTCCCCTTTTTATCTCGCCCAACAGGGGTCCAGGGTTCCATCATCCCTCCACTACTCAGCCAAGTCGATGGCGCCCTCTTGATTTCGTTACACGTATTAATAGTCTTTTGGAAACCAAAGTTTATATTTTTCGTAAATCCACTATAGTAACGCATGTCATAAGGTGACCAACTTAAGTTGTACTTCTCTTTTCATTATTTGTTTGCAAAAAATCAACTGTACAAATACCTACGTCTCCCCGCGAAAAAAAAAAAAATTTTTTTTTTTTTTTTTTCGCGGGGAGACGTAGGTATTTGTACAGTTGATTTTTTTGCTTACAAGAACAAAAATCCCTAAATAGCAATTAAACTGAAGTGCAGTGTGGACCAGTAAAAATTAACCAGAAAAGTTTTACGCATGATACACTTATCCTGACAAAAGTAATCTCGAAATTGTTCAAAATTTTAATATCCCGAAAAGTAGGAAGGACGTTCGATCATTTTTAGGAGCGGTTAATTACTATCGGAGATTTGTTCCGGATATTAGTCGTAGGGCTATAAATTTGACGAATTTAACAAAAGAAAAATTAAAGTTTAAATGGACAAAAGAAGCTGAACAAGTTTTTTCGACTCTCCCCTTTTTATCTCGCCCAACAGGGGTCCAGGGTTCCATCATCCCTCCACTACTCAGCCAAGTCGATGGCGCCCTCTTGATTTCGTTACACGTATTAATAGTCTTTTGGAAACCAAAGTTTATATTTTTCGTAAATCCACTATAGTAACGCATGTCATAAGGTGACCAACTTAAGTTGTACTTCTCTTTTCATTATTTGTTTGCAAAAAATCAACTGTACATATATTTAAAAAAAAAACATCATACAGGTTTTATTTTATTAGAACATTTTTATACATTTATTATCATTTTTTTAAAAGGTATGTGACAATTGCCTCTGCCTGTATGGCTGTGTTCAGAAGTTTGCACATCCGCCCCGATACTCTTGCCATGGTACCCGTGTCTGGATACGTCAACAACACCAAATACTCGGCCGATTCCATCCGATGGCTTGACTTCGTTGCCTCCACTGAAGGTGTTACCATCGAACATGCATTGAGTGGCACCGGAGAGAAGAAAATAGCTGGGTTGTCCGTTGACGGGTTTTGTCAAGAAACAAATACCGTCTACCAATTTCAAGTAAGTTTTTTTTTTTTTTGATGAAGAGACCATAATCTAGTTTTTTTTTTGTTTAAATATTATGCTAAAGAAAATGTTTGTGCTTTTTATTTCTTTAGGGTTGTTTCTACCACGGTTGCCCGACGTGTTTCGATGGAGACTCCGTGCACCCCCTTAAGGGTGTCACGATGTCAACTCTCCGTGAGGAATCTGACAAAAAGACGAATAGACTTCGTATGAAGGGGTTCAGAGTAGTCGAAATTTGGGAGCATGATTTTAGGAAGCAAAAGAAGGAAGACCCTCGCCTTCAAGACTTTTTGAAAACACATACCGCTCAGGACCGGTTGCACCCAAGAGACGCCTTCTTTGGAGGAAGAACGAATGCTCTGAATCTCTTCTATGAGGGTACTGCGAAGTATATCGACTTTACGTCACTGTACCCATGGGTAAGATTCTCTTTGAGTTTTATTTACTTTATTTTTATTTAGTAAAGCCCCCCAAAATGATTTCTCATTTCCCTCTCTCTCTTTTTTCAAAGGTCAACAAGTACTGTCCGTATCCTGTCGGGCACCCTACGATAATTACGGAGGGATTCGACGACATCGATCAATATTTTGGAATCGTGAAGTGCCGAGTAGTACCTCCTCGTGGGCTGTATTTGCCGGTGCTACCTTGCCGAATCCAAGACAAATTGATGTTCCCTCTTTGTCGTACGTGTGCCGAGAATACGCAGCAGGACCCGTGTGCACATTGTGATGATGACAGGGCATTAACTGGTACATGGGTAAGCGAAGAGTTAAAGCTCGCAAAGAAAAAGGGGTACCAAATAACCGATGTAAGTAAATACTTTCAATACATATTTTTTTTGGAACATTTTTAAAAATGCATATTATATATAACGTGATTTTTTTTTAACTTCTAGATGTACGAAGTTTACCATTTCCCCATTTCATCCAATGTGCTGTTTCGCGATTACATCGACCTGTTCCTCAAAATAAAACAGGAGAGTAGCGGCTGGCCTCGTGAATGCAGCACAGAAGATGAAAAGAGGGAGTACATACTCCGTTACGAAGCCAAAGAAGGCATATTGCTGGACAGCAACGCCATTTCAAAAAACCCAGGAAGAAGACAAGTTGCCAAACTGGCTCTTAACAGTTTTTGGGGACGGTAAGATTCATTTTCTTCTCTCTCTACCCTTCTATTGAAAACCTAATAATTTTTTTTTTCTCTGAAACTGAATTTCTATTTACAGATTTGGCATGAACACAAACAAAACCAGTTTGGTGTTTGTTAATAGCATCCCTACCTTCAACAAATATATGGCCGATTCAACAAAAATTGTAAGTTTTTACCCAAAAGAGATAGAGAAGCTTTGATTGAGTTTGCAAATAAAGTTTTAATTGTTTATTTTATTGTGTATTTTCAGATCAAAGATGTTTTTTTCCCATCTGACGAGCTGGCCGCCCTACAGTTTGTTTCTGCAGCCGAGTTTGTGAAGCAGGACACCAGCACCAACATTTTTGTAGCTGCTTTCACAACTGCATGGGCGCGGTTGAAGCTGTATGAGGAGATGGACAAATTAGGGACTCACGTACTCTACCATGATACAGACAGCATCATTTATTCCAGTGATGGAACTAACGACCCTCCTCTCGGAAACTTTCTTGGGGATTTCACGGACGAATTGGACGGTGGCACCATCTCTGTTTTTGTGTCTGGTGCGTATTTTTTTCTGGAAAATTATTCCTAATTATTTCCTTTTTTTTCTTGGTGATTTGCTGATTTATTTATTTATTATTATTTTTTTTATTGAATTCCAGGTGGCCCGAAAAACTATGCCTACACTACAAGTGACGGGGAAACTTGCTGCAAGGTACGTGGGTTTACCCTAAACCACAGGAACGTCCAGCTCCTCAACTTCGATTCCATCAAGCAGCTCGTGCTAAACTTGGACGAACCCTCCTCCATCAATATCCATAACCCGGCAAAAATTTGCAGGGAGCCAAAAAGGAGAAAAATTATGAATAAAGTTGAAAATAAAATGTATCAAATAATCTACAACAAAAGAGTCATACAACCGGACTATTCGACCTTGCCCTATGGGTACTAGACTTTTTCTCATATCATCACCTTTTTCTCTATGCTCAAAATATGTTCGAAAAAAAAAATATGTATGCAAATCACATACTGTATGTAAATAGTTGTACTTGAGTATAAATTGTATTTTTTCTTTACGAGTTTTGCAAAAAGTGTTTAAATGTGTGCCAAAAAAAAAAAAAAAATGCATTTATTGTCTGAAAAAAAAAAACAAGCTACATGTTTGTATTAATATTTTTGTTTTTAATTAAAAAAAATCTTGTTTTCCAAAAATCTTGTCTTTTCTTGGAATGTAAAACCCATTTAATACTTTTGTAAAGGGTAAAAAGGTGTTGAATAAACAAAAATAAATAAATCAGAAGCATGAAAACACAGGAATAAAATACACGTTTATATTTTTCACAAAGTAGTTAGTTTATTGAATCAATATTTAACCCAGGAGGGTTTCTTTGCATACATACGTTTAGCATTTCTGTTTTTAGATTTAACAAATTTATTTGGAAACATTTTCTTATTTACAATGTAGCTAGTGGGTAAGTTCATTTCTTTAACAGCCAAACTAAAGTCCTTTGATCCCGGTGCACTTTGCTTCCTATTGCGCAGTAGATCAGTGACTAATCTAACAATGTTTGTTCGAGGAAAACGTTCTCCTTTGTATACCATTTCCCCTTCAGGTGTCCAAGACAATATGGTTTGTTCGTTTTTTAAAAAATTCAAAATATTTTTAGCCGTGTCCGTGTACTTAGCCGGAGCAGCAGTTAAAATCTTTTTTGCCACGATGTCTTCAACTTCTGTTTCTTTTGTCGGTTCAGTGGGTTCATTTTGTACAGTATCTTCTACCTTTTCTTGCTCGCGTGGTTGTGGTGGTAATGGTGGGTGTTGGATTTTAACGAATTTTTGGAGAACTTGTAAATAACTGTTCACCTTGTCGTTTTCTGATAAATCTTTTCTGCGTAGAATTTCGTTCATTTGAGCATCTAAATTAGATACATGATCAAATATTTCAGCTCGATCTTCTGGAACCAGTACCATTTTTCTGCCGTACTCCATTGATTAGGGAGCTTATGACTGAGATGGCTGCGGGAATGAAAAAGCTTAAAAAACCGTCTCCGCGTTGTGAAAGCAGTTGTCGCTTTTTGTACAGAGGTACTTTTCTGTTAGAAAGTTTTCGGAGACTTCTTTAGGGAGCAAGTCTAGATTTTTGATTTTTACTTAGGGGTACATTCCCTCGCAATACATTCAAAGCGCACTCGCATAAAGATTTGATGACACTGTTTGGGCTCTTTCTTAAAATAGAACTTTTCGCTTTACTTTTCAGAATCAATTTCAAAAGTTCGAGCTGTTTTCGTGAACAGGCAGACATACCGAACCGGTCACAAGTTATACAGATTCTAAAAATCTCGAGAAGACTCTCGCTTTATATACAGCACAGTGTTCCAAGTCTTGTCTGTGCATGAACGGGCACGTCACTTCATATTTTGGCAGATCAGTGACCTTGGGGCAGTCTAACTCATCCAAGTTGAACAATTCTCGACCCGTCAGATCTTCTAAAAATTTCTTTTTTTCCAAGCCTTTTATGTAGATGGTTGAAAACATTTTCATGATCATATCCAGAACGTGTCGCAAAAATCCATAGTGTAGTTCACCATCATCCCATTCTATATGGTGTAAATTCCTGGTTACCCAGGAATAAGTTTGTCGCTTTTTGCGACTTAATAATTCGAAGGGATGGGGTGGCTTAAAACTCCACCTGCCGTGAAAAGTGTCGTCGTTCACGGCATAAACAGCCATCTCTTTGACGATAAACCGTCTCGGACAGAGTTGAAATCCTTCGAAGTCTATCACTGCGTCACTCATCTTGTCTGAACATGAAGTGAGTTATCGGGGTTGGTACGCGTAGTATTTATCCCCTGGAAATAATCCACTGCGCAGGCGCAAAAATTCTTCTGTATCCGGTTTTAAGTCGACTAAGAGATAGCTAAATGGTTCTTTTGTTGCATCTTCGTACACTTCTTGGAAAAATTTAGTTTTATTTGGATATAGCTGTCTGCCGAGATGCATGATTTGTGATCTGTCACGTGGATTCTTGAATATAATCAGGTAATGGGAGTTTAGAGAAATATCCCTCATTTCTTTCCCTTTATGAAATATATTTTGAACAATAAAAATGATACTTAAATTACGGTGGTGACTTCCTTTTGTAAACAGTTTTGTTAACTTATTGTCACCAGAAATTTCTTGCATGAGGTCGTCCAGGATAACCAAGGCATGAGACACAGTATTAATATTAGAAGGCAAACCCTCGTGAAACTCAACATTGTTCATTTCTTGGTAAAGTTTTTGGTATGCTCCATAACACCAAATGATTTTAGGGGGGAACGGTTCTATCATTTTAAAATCAATAATATTTTTACATAACTGAGTTTTACCGCAACCGGTTACTCCGGCCACGAGTATGTTAGCGGGATGTCTCAATTTTAAGGAATTCATTGTCAAAACTGATTTTCTAAGGTATGGGGGTGTGTATTTATACTAATTCCGTCTAGCGTGTCGCATATGAACAGATATTAATTGCGAAAAAGAAGACAAAAATGAGTAGTTATCACATTTTTTTTTTATTTATTTTCTGAATATAAAATTTACACCATATCTTTTTTTAACAAATAAATACATGCGAAAATCATTCTTTTTACAGAGACTCAAATTATTTACAATAGCATTCATAGAGTGTCCTTGACAGCGTTTCAAAATATAGTAAATACAATATGCTCCACAAACATTCGACGTTGAACTTTGCAGAACTACAGAATTCCAACGTGCAGAATTATAGTTCTGAATGACTTCGCTAAATCGTTCGCCGTAAAATTCTGGTGAATTTCCGTACGAATCAAAAAACTCTATCTTCTTTTCTTCTTGATAAAATGCCAGCCAGTGTGAACCTGGATCAGATGATTTATCTAAATTCACAACGATTGCTGATTTATTTTCAGTTAACTCTGGAATCTTATCTGATGGGAACACACCTCTGAAAAACGGTGCAGTATCAGGATCTCGTGATAAAATGAGCCGTATTTGATTTCCATCCATTTTTTTAAAAAAAATATCTCTTCAGTTCCCAAAATCGTGTAATATATTTCTATTTTTATTGATCTCGATAACGTTATCAAACTCAGCAAAAATTAATACACATATGGTGTTTTCAAGTGGTTTAGCAAATTTTATTTCCAGTCGTAAATTGCTCTGCTTGATCAGATTTAAATGGTCCCCATTACACAAATCAGAGGACAGGTTAAACGCGAAAAGTGTATTTTCTTTTATGTAGTCTTCTCTTGATATGTGCAGTCCTTGATCATGGCCAAGTCTTTCTGATACGGAAAAAATACTGTGATAACCCTTAATATAATTGTTGTTTTCAAAATTTAACTCCATTGGATTATGAGGTTTCGGTTGACCGTCAACATAAACCCCTATGAAGTTGATATTGAAATGTTTAAAATCAAAAGGAGATTTTTGAAAGGTGCCATGAAAAGCATCATTATCCAAGCATCCAATTATTAATTTCTTGGGCATTGAACCGCTGAAGATCTCCTGAACCATACTCATTGAGCCTTGAGGCACAGAATATACTTTGCATAGAACTCGATTGATTGGATACTTTGCTGTGTCTTTTTCTAACGCCTTAGCGTGTCCTAAAATCACGCCCGGACTAACGTGTACTTTTCTGATCAATAAACTTATTTTCTCGATAACGACTTTATGTCCTTCCGCTCCTTGCAAACAAAATTCCGATTTACTTCGAATCAACTTAACTTTAACGTCTACTAAATTCAGTAGCAATCTTTCTTGATGGAACATATCACTGTGAATACCGCCAATCATGTCTACAGATGAGCTCAGTTGGAAAAATCCCGACCTTTTTTCAAGACCCCCATAGTTATCTCTGTAAAACATTTCAGCTGATAATTGAGAATATTTACTGTCGAATCCGTGGTTCAAAAGTGTCTCAAAGTATGCTCTGTAAGGGTAAGTGTTACTGGAATTAGAAACCAGGTTTTCATTCAATGATACATCCACTTGGGAAAAAAGGGAATGCATGAAAAGATTAACAGGACCGATTTTTGCTTCTTCTTTCAAAGCTGAACCGTCTGCTTTTACAATTTTTGCTTTTACATACAACTGAGTCTGACTGAGGTCTATATAGTCCTGGCCACTGCCCGATATAAAAAATTCACACGGACCCCCGTCAAAAACGTTACTCATTGGATGGAACTCAACCCGTTGGCCGTTTTCTATCGCCGTTTGGGTAGCAGGTAAATGAAAAAGTTCTAATTCAGACTTGACACATTCAGGTGACCCTTTTAAAATGAAAGCCATTATGGATCAAAAATGTCACGACCTCTCCGCTTTCTTGTTTTAGAAGGTATGGCTCGACTGTGTTTCTTTCTCTTCCTTTTATATTTACCACGACCGATCATGGACTGTACGTGGTCAATAGCTCTGCGAGCCAAACCCTTACCAGCCTCCCTTGCTCTCTTTTTAGCAGCCACTTTAAATTTTTCTCCCGACAGCACATCGCTGGCAAGTCTTGTTCCTGTAATGATAGCTTCTTTTCCAACCGCTTTCCCACTTTTTACGAGAAAAGGTAATGCCGAACGGAACAAACGACGAAACACTCCTCCTAAGCCATAGCCTTTTTGAAATGATACGCCTTCGTAATATGGAATGCCAGAACCAGTATGATTGACATAATTTTCCTCGAACTTTTTGGTACAGCACATGTAAGGTACTTTTGACGTACTACTCATGTTTGCGGCTTATTGCAAGCAAATACATTTCGCACTTATCTTCCAGGTATTTATAGTATCTGCCGAAGTCGAAAATGTAAAACTACGATGACTTTGCCCCTTTCAAACGGCACAAGAGCTCCCGAGTTAAGGCGTAGTTCAATTTCAATAGTGTGAAAAGAGTGGCGGATCACTGGCACATACTGAGGCCTATCGTATTGAGCGCTAACCATGTCTCCGTCTTTTCCTGAAACACGCACAACTCTCAGCAACGGAGCTTCAACATGACCCACCACAACTGGCTGCACTATGTCACTGTAAAGATAAAATACCTGAAATGCGGCGTGGGGATCTGCTGCAAAAGAACTCTCTGCCAGATTCTCCACTATTTGTGGCTGAAATCCTAAAAGATCGCACAACCCTTTCTCGAGATGAACTTTAGCTTTATTTTCCACCTTTATTTTCACTCGTTTATTGTGTGCATTAAATTTAAAACTAATTTTTCCCTCATGTGACACTAGTGTCATGGCTTTCAAAATGTCTGGAACGGTTTCATACTGTCCTGTAGGTATCTTTCTTGCCATTAATTTTCCGTCTCCTAAATCGAAGCCATAAATACAATTATTTTCATTAACATTGTACCACGTATGTGGATAAATTATTTCAGCTAAGCCTACCTCCCAGCTGCCCTCTAAGTTAATTTGTGAAGGCAGTTGCGTTACAAAACTAGAAACCTTGTTGCTAGGAAAGTAATGGAGCGAAGAATCCGAAGGTAAGGTCAAGTAAAATGACATTTTGACTACAGGTGTTTGAGGAGTGACTCGAGTATTTATAGCATTTTCACTTCGTTCACCCAAGCATTGAATTTTTCTGGATACCCCAAGAATTTAACAAAATATTCCATTTTACCATTTCTGTTTTTTCTCTTTTTTAACACTTTTTCGACTGGATAATAACCCGAATCAGTAACCTTTTGCATTTCTTTTTCATAAAACGTACCTGCTAAAATTTCACCCGCTAGATCCTTTAGTTCGTAAACGACAGGGTTTCTGGGAATAATTCGATGAACTGTGAATATCTCTCTTGACCAATTGTTTTCATAGCCTTTTTCAAATGTCCCTTTCCATTTACTAATACGAACAGTGTCATTGATTTTGAAGGTAGGTTCTTTAATTTTGGGTTCTACGATATCGCCATACAGATTTTGCCAAACTTGCGCTTGATTATCGATATTCACCGAAGATGGCTCCATCTTTATGCTTCTGTGCCATGTGTGATTATAACTAGAAACTAGTTTTTTGATCACATCTATGTATTTGCGAGTGTTATGTTCTGTGAAATACCTCGTCAATTTTGACATCAAAGTTCGATGAAATCGTTCAACAATACACGCTTTAGTTTCATTATTCGTAGTGAAAAAATGGATATTTTCTGCTTTCAAATACTCCTGTACACTCTTATTTGTGAACTCCTTCCCTTTGTCGGTTTGTAAAGACTCGGGCTTTCTTTCCTTAAAAATTTGTTTAAACCCGTTTAAAACACTGCTACCGTTTTTATTTTTCAAGGGAATGGCCCAAGCATATTTGGAGAATGTGTCCACACAAGTAAGTAAGAACTTAAAGTCGTTATTGAAACGACTCAGAGACGTTAATTCCAAGAGGTCTGCCTGGAACTGTTCGTTCAGACCTCCCACTATTACTCGATTCCTATGAAACTTACGAGCTGCTGGCCTGTTTAGAGTATAGGAATCTTTTTTTTTCTAAAAATTGCTTTATCTCTCTGGCTTTAACTTTTTTACCTAACACCCTCTTTAGAGCATTCAAACCACTGAAACTTGCAGGTTTCCCGGGATCACTGTATAACTGTTGAAGAGACATCTTAAAATGAGAGCATTTTATTTTGCTTACGTGTCTATTTATATAAGACACAGTAGTATGAGATATTCCTTTTTTTTTAAATTAATTCATTCATTTTATTTATTTTTCAATCCTTTTCCAAATATTTTTCTTTTTTTTAATCTTATTTTATTTATTTATTATTTTTTTTTAAATATTATTATTATACTGTTTTTTAATGTGAGACAGGAAAGACAATAAGTTAAACAAATATATTTTTATTTAAACAAACAATCAAAATTTAATAAAACATCATTACCAAAACAATTTTTTACAAACATCTCCTCCACTTTCCTGAAAAAAATTTTGCAGTCCAGCATCGCGAAAAATTCACACTTTAGGGCCGCGAGGCATTTGACGTCCGAAGCGACAAAGTCCACAGCTAACCGATGCCAGTCCACACTATACAGTGCCTGCTCAAAGTAGATGTCGTAGCTACTCTTCCTATCATCCAGAGGGCAGTCGTGCGGCATCAGGCTGAGTTCGCAGTCCAAACACTCTTTCTTCACCAAGAGTGAAATTTTTTCGGCCAGGTGCTTGGCAAAAATTTTGGTGAGGGTGTTCTGGAGGTCGTAGAGCGCCGTAGGGGTGTCCGCATCCCATCCGTAGTCACTCTTCGGGTGCTTGGCGAGTTCCTGCGCGACGCAGTCGGCAAAGGTGTTCCCCAGCAGGCTTCGAAAACACGCTCCCGCATGTCACACAGGCGTCGGATCTGCGGCGACTTGAGAACAACACGATCCCGGGCAAACTGGAGAGACAAGTCCTGTCTTTCGTACAACTGCTGGAGGCTCACCATGGGTTCGAAGTCCGTGGTGTGATTCACGACGGCCAACTCCTTCTTGAGCACGACAACCGTGTCGAAACAGGTTCGGGGGAGCTTCAAAGCGTCCAGGCGATCCAGGAAGGTGCTCCAAATTTCGGGGCGCAAGCAAACTCCTTCCTTCGTAGGGCGCATGACATTCTGGTCATCTCTGGAGTACACCCGGATGTGTACGCGAGTCTTGTTTTTAAAATTTGAAATTGAAGCATATGTGTCCCCGCCAAGATGAAAGATTTTCTCTTCCGACGCTTCGGCGTTGCATGGTCGTTTTGCTGGCTTTTTTTCCATTTCGACGTGACTGCGCTTCGATGCGAAGAAAGACATTTTTCCCCTGGACCCCTGGACAATGAACTTCAACCAGCGAACGGAGACGACAAAATGCTTGATCTGACAAGACAAGACAAGACATTGAATTTTCACAGGCCTGGGTGAATACCCATTTACCTGAAATCGATTAGGGTCAGTGGAGTAGACAAAAATTGTGCGAAGCACTCAATGTATGAAACATAAAAAAGGGGGGGGGGGGAGATGGCAAGGAGGGGGGGGAAGGGGAAAGAGCGAAAATAATTAAAAAAGGACGTCGTCAGGGCCACACTTGTGAAAAAAAAAGAAAAATAAATGAATTGAAAAAAAAAAATTGAAAATTTTGAAAAATTTAATTCAATTTTGGAAAACTTGAGAAAAGTTCATGGAAAAGGTTGACTGTTTTTTGTCAGTTTATGAGAAGATATTTTTCTATGTTTTTTGTCATTTTGTAAAATTATATAATTTTTTTTTTTTTTTTTTTTTTTTTTTTTTTTTTTTTTTCCCCCTAGGGAAACATTAGAAGAATAAACAGCACCAAAAGCAAAAGGCCCACTTAAGGGGGAAAGAGATCATCATAATCAGCTTGTGGGTTTGGGAGAGGGTTGTTTTTTGTGCTTAAGGAGTCGTAATCAAGGAGCCTGCAGTGGGCGGGGTACCTGTGCTTAGGATTTCTAATTTCGTTGAAAATGGCTTGCTCTCTGATGAGCGGATTTGGGTGAGAGTGGAGACTTCCATAGAAATTTCTGGCCTCCCGGATGATTTGATGTGATATGGATTTAATATTGGCATCTCTGTGAATGTCCCTGCCTTTAATAAACCAGGGAGAATTGCTGATAGTTCTGAGGATATTGTTTTGAGTGGTTTGTAATTTTTTGACAATTTTCTTTGCAGTGAAACCCCAGATGAAGATGGCGTACATAAGGACTGGCCGTAAGACAGTTATGTAAAGGAGTCTCTTACTAGTAAAGGGAAGGTGACTGTACTTGTTGAGAAGGGCCCTCATTTGGTGTTTTCTAAAATTAGTTTTATCAGTTTGGATTTTTTTATGCTTCGCAAAAGTGAGTTTTCTATCTAGAGTGATACCGAGATACTTGACATGGGAGGAATAAGTGATATTGTCTTCGTTAATTTTTATTTGTTTTGGGTGGTGGGCGTCGCCTTTGGAGAAAAAGATAGCTTGAGTTTTGCTGGTGTTAATTGTAAGCTTCCAGTAGTCATACCAGGTGGCAATAGTATTAATGTGGTCTTGTAAACGTTTGCGAGCAAAGTTTCTGGAGTAGTGCTTTGAGATTATGGAAAGGTCGTCTGCAAACAGTGAAAGAACAGTGAATTTGTGAAGAGGGAGGTCGGACATGTAAATGGAAAAGAGGGTGGGGCCTAAGACACTTCCCTGAGGGACTCCGGCTGTGATTTGCCTAGGGGTGGAGGAGGAGGAGCTTATTTTTACCTGGAATGTGCGTTGATGAAGGTAGTTGAAAATGATAAAAATGATGTAAATGGGGAAATTGTGCTGGATTAACTTGTAAATTACACCAAGATGCCAAACTTTATCGAAAGCCTTGCTGATGTCAAGGAAAACTCCTACGGAATACTGATCGTGATTAAAACCGTCAATAATGCAGTTAATATTACGGAGGAGCTGGTGAATACTGGAATGTTTTGGTCTATATCCGAATTGTTCAGGCTGAATGACGTTATTTGAATCACAATACTTCATTATTCTATTTTTTAAGATTTTCTCGAAGATTTTTCCAAGAACGCTAAGAAGGCTTATGGGGCGATAGCTCTGAATATTAGTGAGAGGGGTTTCTTTTTTATGTATACAAACCACTACAGCATGTTTCCAGCTATTGGGAAAATAACAAATTTGGAGGCATCCATTAATAATCTTAGTGATGTTGGTTATGACTTTGAGGGGGGAATTTTTAAGCATTTGGGTGGAAATTTTGTCGCTACCAGGAGTTTTCTTATTCTTGAGGTTTTTGATTACGTCGTTAACTTCTTTAGGGGAGCAGAACTCAGTGACGGTAGGATTAGCATTATTGCATAGGAAGTTGTATACTGTGGAGCTGACTTCAGAGTCGAGGGGGGAAGAAAGGTTGCTGGAGAAGGTGGCCTCAAAGCTATCAGCAAAAGCATTAGCTTTATCCTCATCTGAGTTAATCGTGCCCTGGGGGGTGGTGAGAGAGGGGATGGGGGTTTTAGGATTTCTAAAGTTTCTAGCGAGTCTATAAAGGGTACTATTGTCACTGGGGAGATTCGAGATAAACTCATTCCAGGAGCTAGTTTTGTGTTCTTTGACAAGATTTTTTATGATATCAGTGAGGTGGTTTAGCTCCGTTTTATACGGGGGATAAGCAGTCTCACGCCACAGCTTTTTAAGTTTGTTCTTGATTCTGATGATTCTTCTAATATGGGGGGGGGGAGCCTGAGTGGGGGGGAAGAAGTGGTGATGCGAACAGTGCTTTCGTCATAGGCTGAATGGAAGGTTGAGGTTAGAACGTTTATTTCCTTATCAATTTCAGCAGTAGTTTTGGTGTTGGGGTTTCCGTTGACTTGGTCGTGGAGAAGAACGTAAAATTTGTTCCAATTGGTGGAATTAATGAAATACTTGTGTTTCGGGAGACCAGAGGTGAGAGAGAGGGTCAGAAAAACTGGATTGTGATCTGATGAAAGGAGATTTTCCGAAATGATAAGGTAGGGGAGCTTTAAGTTGGTGATAGCAATATCGAGGGTGGTGGGGGAGAAGTTGCCAAAATGAGTGGGGGTGCGAGGGGCAAGAATTTGGTAATCATTTTCAGTGGCATACTTGTAAATAATTTCACCTTTGGAATTTCCAACACCTATGTTCCAGAGTTTGTGCTTAGCATTCAAGTCACCAAAGAGGATGAAGTTTTCAGTGTTTTTGGTGATTTTGTCGAGATCAGCGATGGTGGGGGTTTTGAGGGGGGGAATATAAGCTGAGCAAATGTTGACCTTAGAGTTGTTTATGGAGATGGTGATAGTCGTGTTTTCAAAGCTGGGGGTGTCAATAGTATTGATGTTGTGATTAAGGCTATGACGAATAAAAATGAGGGTGCCTCCACCTTGGCCTATGAGGCGATCGTTACGTTGGCAGACGTAATTTGGAATGGTGGCGCGAGTACCAGCCTTAAGATGGGTTTCCTGGACAAGAATAATGTCCGGTTCATAGTCAGCAGCGAAATCGCGAAGCTCGCTAATTTTGGAAGATATGCCATTGGCATTCCAGGAAACCAAACGCAGGCTGTTACTCGCGGCCATTATTGAGGAGCTGGGTAAAGATAAGCTGGAGAGCTTGCATATTTTGGATCATTTGCTGGAATATGGTGTTTACTGCTTGAAGAGTGGAGTTATTAATGTCTGAATTTGTTGTGGGATTTGTGCTAGTTGCTATATTATTTAAATTTAGGGGGGGGGGAGAGAGGGGAAAAAAGGGGGGGAAGTTTGATTTTGCTGATTTATGTTGTTTAAGATCTCAGTGGCCTGTTTGCGTGCGGTCCAAATATTTTCTTTATTGGCCGAGTGGATTTTGGGTCTAAGAGGGCAGTCAGGGGAGTTGGCAGTATGGGGGCCTTCGCAGAGAGCACATTTGGGGGGATCAGTGGGGAGGTTATCACATTCGAAAGTATTGTGTGGATTTCCACATTTAACACATTGGGGGCGTCGGGTACAACAACGGCTTGAGTGGCCAAATTGTTGGCATCTGAAGCATTGTGTGATGCGGCCGCCTTTCTTTTTGAGGGGTTCAATCTTAACTCTGATATGGGAAATAGTCTCAAGGTTGTAGATATTTTTGTTATTTTCATTTTTTGGGAGGTGAACAACAAAGAGGGGCATAGGATTTTGTTCTTTGCCTTTTTTCATTTGTGTCATTTTGTTAACTGTGAATTTTTTTTCAACCAGCTCGGCTTTGATGTCATCAATTAGCATATTAATTGGCAGTCCGCGAATTACTATGATTAAATCCTTTTCTTCATTAAGGGGATGGGTGTGGGACTCCAAGCAGTAATCTTCAATATATTTACGAATAGTTCTGTAGTCATCTGGGGTAGTGGGGTAAACTATTAGCATTGGGTCTTTAGTATGTTGGTTAATTGCAATTCTCCCTGTAATTTTTGAGCCAGTGATGTCCGAAAGTTCTTTGAGGAGGTCGACTTGACCTGTGGGGTTATAGATTGTGATTGGTGGAATATGTTTGTGGTCTGGGTTCCTGTAATTTTTATTGCTTTTTGGCTGATTTTCACTATTGGTTGTAGGGGGGTCATTAGTAACTTGATTCTCAACTGGGAGACCATCATATGAGTTTTTTGTAGGGAGGGGGGGATAATCCTCGATTACTGTATTTTTTGCAACTTTGTTAGGGGGAGGGTAGTTGAATTCATCATTATTGTCGTCATAATTTTCATTATCCTCGTCGGATCTGGTCCTTTTTTCACTCGAGGTTTTGTATGGGATTGCTTTATCTCTGAGATCCTCATCTTCATTTGACTGGGATTGTTTAGCATACAATAGCTGGGTTAAGTGGGCAATTTGCTTTTGGTCACATGACCTAAGTTGGGTGGCAATTTGTTTGCTATATTTTCTGGAAGTCCTATTATTGTCGATTTCATCATCGAAGGCCGATACAAGAGATTGAAGTTTTTCGGCGATAGCCATTAATTCATTGCAATTTCTAGCCTTACTAATTTTGACTTCAAAAGCGGTCTTACTCCACTGATAATCCCTGATCAATAAGGTAAATTGGGATTCACTTACCCTATGATTCTTCAGATATTTCCTCCTTTCAAGAGCGAACTTGGCTTCGTCTTGTTTGTCTTTATCGGGAGATTTGTCATTAGTGAGATCCATTTCTGCTTCATCTTCTGAGACATCATCAGGATGTTTGAAGAGGCTCATAATTGCAGATGAGGGGGGGCGATTAGTAATATAGCCTTAAAAAAGGCTCTTCTCGCCAGGGAAAAGCTAACTGCGCGCAGCTTAATCCGTCCGTCGACCCGATTAGACCGAGGCCTAACCGTCGAGGAGCAAATTCAGCCCTGACAGAATAGCTCGGAAGGAGAGGGGCCAGCGAAGAACCGGTCCCGTCGTCAGAGAGAGAGTACACACGTCCGCTACGAACGGTGTCCAAAGAGGAGTGAATGCTGCTTGATCTTGATCTCATTGGATGTTTCACAAGGCCTAGGCAGAGCCTATTTACCTCGAGTCAAGTAGGGTGATGGGAGTAGCCAAAATATGCAAAAGCATACCTAGAAGGGAAGAGAAGGGGGGGGGGAGAAGAAAGCCTATGGGCTCGTTAGGGCGACGAGTCCGGCGATGACGGCTTGGAGCTGTTGCTGCTGGGCCTGCATTTGTGAGAGCGCCTGTGCGAGCATAGTCAGAATTTGACTGGTGTCTGGCTTTGCAGAGGATGTTGACTGTTGAAGAGCAACAGGTCGTGGGATGAAGTCCAGAGGAGTGGTTGTCGGCTTGATGAGGGGGCGAGTCCAGGCGTTGCCGGATGCTTTCGGGAACATTCTGGGTGGTTTTGGCTGGCGAGGCTTGGGACGAGCAGGACAGACTGGTGCATTGGCAGTGTGTTCGCCGCCACATAGAGCGCAGCAGGCTGGGGTATCCTTTGTTTTCTTACACTCAAACGAGCGATGGTCCTGAGCACACTTAAGGCATCTGGGAGCACGATAGCATTTGGCGGCAGTATGTCCATAACGCTGGCACTTGTAGCATTGTATGGTTGTGCTTTTGGGGCGAAGTTTTTCTATTCGGATTTTCAGGAAGCCAATGTCGTGTAGGTTGAAAATTTCATCAGCATTGTCCGATTTCTGGAGGAGCACGATGAAGAGGGGAATGAGTTTCTTTTCAGGCCCGGTCCGCATTTGGATGACTTTAATGGGGTCGTAACCTTGTTCCTTGAGAGTGGAAATGATGTCCTCGGTCGAGTAGTCAAGGGGGAGGCCACGGATGACTACCTTGAGTGGTCGTTGTTTCGGGAGAAGGCGGCTGTGGAATTGGAGGTTGTGGTCCAACAGGTAGCGTTCGATGATCTCAACATCTTCTTCTATGCTGAGGAAAACTTGAAGGTCAGAACCAGAAAGTTTTCCTTGGACCTTTCCAGCGCAGATGTCGGCAAATTCAGCCAGGAGCTTGGATGGGGAGGGAGCATCCGCCACGATTATGGGGGGTGGTGAGCGACGTCTAGCTGCACTAGGTTTGGCAGTGTCTTCTGCTGCCGTACTAGGATCCTGGCTTTTCTGGGGGGGTTCTTCGGAAGCTAAGACGTTAAACTTGTTTTTGGTGGGAATGTTGACTTGCACCTCGGGCTTGTGATGGGGGGTCTCAGGAACGTCATCAATCGCTTGGTTGATCTCCATATCGTCGTCGCTGCTTTCGTTGAAGAGAGTTGCGATCTTGTTTTCGACGTTGTCAGAGAGAGCCATGATGTCTTTCTGTACTTGAAGGTCGGCTGCTGTCCAGTCGGTGGACTTGGCTGATCTGAAGAGGTCGGTCCTGATGGCCTGTAGATAATTTGAAATTCCTTTGAGGGATGGTTCGTCGGAGGAAGATTCAATTTTTGATAAAATTTCCATGGGGTCAAAGTCATATTTTTCTAAGACAGCATTAAAGGATTTTGTAGACATGGTCCTGCGTCCGGATGAGTCGCTCCTAGTGGAGGTCGTTGAAATAGTTGAAAGAGATGGAGAAATGGGTTGATGTGCGGCCGCCTCCCGGGGGACAGTTTCGTTGACGGAGTTAACTCCGCCGGCCCTGACAAGGGCCTCTACGCTGTAATCCCCGGAGCGACGGTTCGCAATCTTCCGCGCTGGTTGCCGTGGCATCGAGACGAAGGAAAAACACGTCCGACCAGGTCGGACGCTCAGCGTGGAATCTGCTCTGCTCTGGCACGTCTGGCTTTAACTACACCTCACCCGGCTTGGTTGTTCCACCAATGGAGGCTTGCCAATCGTCGGCCAATGGGCGATCTCCGATCCAGCGGACAATTTTAATTAAAAATAATTAGCATACATTGATTAAGACTCCCCGCTAATATTAATCGAAAAAGAGACGCGCATCGAGAGAGAAAAAAATTTCGCACTGCTATGATTTTTTCAAATTTAAACTAACGTGAGTCATCGCGGGGACTTGTCCGATCGTGACGGAACGCGAATTTCGGACAAAGCGGCAATCGACTGATAAAGGCTTAAATAGATAATACACCGGATATCTGGATTAATTTTCTCAAAAGCATTAAGAAAACAGGAAGGGGGAGGAGCATAGGAAACATGATTTGTTTCATTTTTTAATCTTATCATTGTGACTAATTTTTTTTTTTTAAATCGTGTGATAACCTCTTCGTTTGAAGGGAAAAAAAAAATGCCTGACCGGAAGAAATACTTTTCGGTAGTGAACCCCATTTTCTCGTATTTTTTCCCCCATACAAAAATTCATCGTAGCCACCGCTTTTTTATTTCCATGTTTCGAGCACCTCTGAAAAATGAGTCACACGGGTACTCCTCTCTTTTGAAGAAAATGCTTAAGCGGATGATAAACCCCCCAAGGAAAATAATAATAATAATAATTTTTGGACCCCCATTTCTCTCGCATACATATCTATATTTTTCCCCCCAGGCGAACGACAAAAATTCTTCGTAACCACCGTTTTTTTATTTATTTCCATGTTTCGAGCAGAGCATCACCTCTGAGTCACGCAGGAACCCGCCCCCTCCGAACGAGGGGTCGTCCTCTAGCAAGAAACGGACCTTTTTCTCCTCTCTCTCGAGGAGGAGATGGGGGGTCGTCCACCAGTAAGGAACGCGTAACCACCGTTTTTTTCCTCCACCGAGGGGACGAAGTCGCGGCCACTGCTAGGGACCCGGCCTGGTCCCTAGTGTTGTAAAAAATGAAAATGCCCCCCTAATGTTGTAAAAAAAAAAAAATTAACCAGGGCAACACAGGTACTGGTCATATACTGCACAATTCATTAAACATCCCAATATTTTTAAACAAAATTTCATTTCCGCGCGAAAACCATCGTTGCCAACGCGAAAAAAGTTTATCCGACATCCTTTTGCGAAAATCCATTTCTGCCACCATCCGAGGTGTTGCCAACGCGAAAAAAGTTTGTCCGACATCCTTTTGCGAAAATCCATTTCTGCCACCATCCGAGGTGTTGCCAACGCGAAAAAAGTTTGTCCGCCATCTTTCACCAGTAGTAGACGGAGCGCCTTCAGCGTGTCACCTGAAGCGCTCCGTCTACTACTTACGGACGTATTTTT
>NW_026557996.1:0-29039 GCF_026930045.1 Uloborus diversus | reverse complement strand
TCTGTTTCCCAGGAAAAAATGTCAGCATAAAACCTGCATTGAACTACAGGTTTTAGGAAGGTTAATGCAGGTTTTTCAAAGGGAAAACTTGGGATACAGGTTTAATGCAGGAACAATGCAGGTAATAAACAGGTTTTAGGAGGGTAATTTAACTTTGCATAAAACAACACAGGGATTTGACAGGTAGATGCAGTCACTGGAGAATAATTTGAACTTAGAAAATTTCCTACTGACATCAGTACAGGTTTTTCGAAGGAGAATTAAAAGCAGGTTTTATGCAGGGAAAGTTCTAGTAATGTACAGCTTTTTTACATGGGCGCCCATATGCAAAATTTGAAGAAAGGGGGGGGGGGCTCAGATATTTTCGTTGTGGTTTCGCAAGATATTTTCCACATGGGAACCGCGTTTTCAGTTATTAGAGTAATTAAAATTTGACATTTTTAATAACGTATTCATTAACGGCTGGAGAAGAAATGTTTTTACATTTTTGTAAAGAAAAGAGTACTAAAAGCAAAAAAGTTCTAATTTCTAAAGGAGAAGGGGGGGGCTTGAGCCCCCCATTCCCCCTCATATGGGCGCCCATGGTTTTTTAAATCTATGATGATTGCAATTCAACGTTCTAAAAAATAGTACAGGTATTTGTGGAGTGAATTCAACCATTTTCGAAAGACTTTATAGTTTTCTACTGAGAAACAAAACAGCAGGCCCGTCATAAGCCCCCCTCCCCCCCCCCCGGCTTTCGAAAACGAATGTGAGAGTGATTTTTGCTGTTTTCTTTCCTCCTAGTATAACTTACATTGTTCTCGTCAGCCTATAAAACTCGAAAGGGAGAGCCTGCAATGCAGGTGTTACGCATCAGTTTTTCGGACAATTTTCTTTAATATAGTTATACTTTTAGATTGGGTTTCCATTTCAAATGAGCTATTTTTGAATTGTTATCATCTGATTTTTTTCCCTTTTAAATAAATATATTTATTCAAAACCGTAGTTTCAAAAAATTGCTCCCCCCCCCACACCGCTTTTCTCCACGAAGAGCGTGCGGTACTCAGAACATTCAAGTGAAAAAAAAAATCAGTTTTCTATCCTGCCGGTAAAACAATATATTTTTTGCAAAAAATGCTTTTTTTTAAGCAAGGGATCCTCCCCTCCAGAGCACAAGAACACTCCCTTGTAAAACTACTAAACTTCCGAAGAAGCGAGATCCCCCAAAGAAGCGAAAAAAATGTCGAAAGAATCCCTTTTGAAAATTTTAATGGCGCAGTGATTCCCCCCCCCCCCCCCCCCCCGGATACACCCAGCTCAAAGAAAATCAATATTAAAGGAAACTTGAACGACTTTTTGCTGACAAACTTCTGTGGATCCTCCCAGAATTTTTGAAAAACGAAAAACATTCATCATTTGAGCACAAAAGACATAATATTATAAGTTTTTCATGCTTTTTAAAAATAGATACTTTGTTCACCATGCAATCAGATACTGCGCGTGCGCACAATGTAAAGGCGGGAGGTTTCGACGATGCTTGTTCACGAAAAAGTGGCAACAGCCAAAAGCGAAAAGCCACGCCATCGCCATGTTGACTGTTTGTTTATGGAAGTGTATTTTCAGCTCTTTGCTCTTGATATAAGTATTATGTGTATTAATCTTTCATCTTCCCCGCGAATATCAGTTTATTATTTAGTTCCGGAAGTCAGTAGCACTTCACTAAACTAATATTCAAAAACAGTTGACCATTAAAAATTTTCTTTAGTACTATTATCTCTTCGCGATTCGTACAGTACTATGCGATTTTGATCTTACTCAGCAGGCTGGGTCTCACAAGGATTCGTGCAAAATGCATTGCCAGAATGTATTCGATGCATCTTCTTTTTTTTTTTTTTTTTTTTTTTTTTTTTGCACTTATCTTTAATCATGATCTCAAAATTTTTTTTTATAATCTTTCTGTAGCTAAATTATAAAAGCTCCCATTTTGTCATGACAAAATAGAAATTTATTGTCGTATTAAATTGACAAAAGGAATTGTTTGAATTCCTCTTATTATTGATTATCATCCAAAAATCAGCTCAACATAAAGTTTAATAAAAGACCCGCTTGAAATAAGCGGAAGACTTTTTTGATAACTTTTTATTAAAATACGTGAGGAAAAGAATTAATCTAGGTAAAATTCAGTTAAATTTGTCAATTTTTAATTAATGAATTGTTGATTGTATATTATTAATTAATTTTGTTTTATTATGATTATTTCTTGTGTGTGCAATATTGTTGATTGCCTATGAAATTTATCAATATACCTGTCTAATTATCAAAAGAGCTGAAAAACGACTTCCGTATACACACAATCGGTTATTTCTAATATTCCACGGTAAGAAAAAGTTATATTCAATTTTAGGTTTTTAGTGATTCTTCCCTTTCAATTTATATATGTCACCGACTACGAATCCAAGCGCCAATGTACAAACACAGGGCTTCAATTGTTGCCATTTTAATCTTAATTGTTTCAAAACACTTGTTGAAGCTGTGGCATCCCAGTGGGAGATCCAGGTCACTGTGACAAACCTGCAGGGTTTCCGCTACGGTCGCATTTCTCGCAAAATGCGAAAATACTATTCAAATTACGACAAATGGAACAAAGCATTTTCGCTTTTTTGCTCCAATATAACAAGAAAAAGAAGGGGGGAAAAGTGTACAGTCAGAGAGAGGAAGCGATATGGAACTTAATCATATTTATAAATCATATCTAACATGCATAAACTGTTATTAAGTTGAACAATATTTCGTCTTAATGGGCCTTTTGTCCCCCCAATAAATACATTATTGGGGGTTTTCAGAAAAAAAAGTTTGCTCCCTCAATATCAAGAACAATTCTGAATTTTTCATTTCAAATTTTTAAAAGATATCACATAACGTGCATTTATTTCTTCGAAGATGTCAAGCCTGAATTTTAGTTTTTTTGTTAAAGAATTTTTAAACTTGGCTTAAACGCTGCAAACCTGCCAAAAATGTTCATTGTCGACAATTTTCTTGTGATTTGATAAATTTAGAGACTGCACATTAAAATTATTATTATTATGATTTTTTTTTAATTAATAATGATGTTTAGATACATGTTTGTGCTCATGCTTGTATTTTATCATTCGGTAAAATTCAGAACATCGTTCGACAAATTAAGATTTTTTTTTGAGCAACTTAAAATTTTCTTTTTTTTGAATGACACAAATAAGACTAGAGACGTACCGAGTAGCAGTTTGACCGAGTACTCGGCCGGGTACCGAGTTCCAATTATGTTTTAAGAAGAACCATCGACACACACGTGACGAATTTTGAAATCATTGCAATAGTAGTATGGACTTCCATGTCTAAATAATTTTTTACAACTACAGTAAAACCTGTAAAGTTGACCACCCCTGTAAGTTGACCGCTATTTTCAGGCACAGAATTAGATCTTATCATATAATTCAACCTCTATAAGTTAAGACCACTAAAGTAGTGCACCGCAAGTGGTCAACTTACACAGGTTTCACTGTACTTGGTATTCGCCGAGTGCCTGATCAAAATTTGGCCGAGTACCGAGTACTCGGTACGTCTCTAAATAAGACAAAACAAGCTTTAAAAGCAAAATTGAAGTCGGGCGGAAAAAAGTCTCTCTCTCTCTCTTTTTTTTTTTTTCAAAGAAGCAGCTTGTTGAAGTAAAAACTATTATATATATAGCACATCATCTAAAAATATAAAACAGTTCAGAAATTTTCTTCAGAGTCTGAAATCAAAATTTATAGAATGAAGGACCACTTGTTAAGGTAATTTTGTGTGTCAATAATTTCAGATATGTTTTGGACATGAATTAAAGTTTTTGACAATTATGTAAAGAGGTTTTTGACACGACAGTAAAACCCGTGATCACACACACAAAACCGGATAAAACCATCACCTGTCAAAAACTTGCCAACCCTGTGGATTGTGATAGAAAATTTTCATGAAAAATCATACGTTGTCTTGAAATCTTTTTTTCCCAGCCTCTCTAAAGTGTGCAACAATAATAAAAATATTGTTTTCAATGTTTCAAATTGATTAAAAGGTAAGTGAAGTAGTTTTTTATGTTTCATTTGGTTTTATTTCAGAAAGTATAAGTTATATTATTTGCAATACTCTCAACCACTTTGATGTCAAAAACTGATTTAAACTTGAAAACTAAAAACTGCTAAGTTGATGCTGAGAAAATTGGGCAAACTTTATGTGTAAAGTAATTTTTCAGCACGTGTTCATTTAATTATATTTAATATATAACATTAATTGCATTAAATATATATGCTTCAATAATAACTTTAATCAATTATTGCTAATAACTTTAATAAAAGAAGTTCAAGTCATCATAGACCACATCAACATTTTATGATTGCTTGATCCAACCTAAGTTGAAATGACATGACATCTTTAGTAATAATACATCTGAAAGTCGCTCTGTCTGGATCTCTGTGACGTGCATAGCACCTAGACCGTTCGGCCGATTTTTATAAAATTTGAACAAAGTTAGTTTGTAGTATGGGAGTGTGCACCTCAAGGCGATTTTTCGAAAATTTGATTTTGTTCTTTTTCTATTCCAATTTTAAGAACATTTTCCCGAGCAAAATTATCATAAGATGGATGAGTAAATTACCAAGTTATCATAACGAGGAACATGGGCCAGCCAATTGGGGAGAGATTCACCATACATTTTTTTGTAAATATGCAGGCGAGCCAAAAGACCTTTTAATTTTCTACTTCTGTGTGGGTACCACTAATTTAAAATAAAATAGGTAGCACTTGAAGGGTAATGAGGTGTCATATCAAATCATTACAGAAAAATAGAATATTTTGCCTCTCTCACATTTTTTGAGGAGATAATTTTTCTTTAGTTAAGAAGTCTTAACTTCAGTAAAAACTGATCATTACAAATAATGCAATCTTGATGGAAATGCAACTTAGTTTTCTTACATCTTATGAGACATACATCAACCTTACTATAACAAAACATTTGATTATTGTAACAGAAAAAAAAAACTTCTAATGCTAAGTGTTCATAAATATGTAAAGTCAATAAACAGCTATTTTTTCAAAAATTATGCTTATGATAAAAAAATAATATTCAGTCAACTGATAATAACTTGAAGTCCCAAAAGACCAGCTAAAACGTACGAGTTACTCGTAGTTGAGCTATGGGGAAGTTTCCACAACAGTCTCAAGAGTTTGGGAAATGATGAAAATTCGAGATAAAGGAATATTCAAGTTATCAAGATTTGACTCTATTTAATAAGTTAACGATGATTAATAATAATACAGTAGCCCCTCGTTATATCGCTCTTGTTGACAGAATATTAAAAAACGCCATATAACCGAGACCATTAAAAACAGTGATCTCTTTAACCTTCAAGTAACTCATACGTGCATCTAAAATTTTTCTGGCCTGTTCCTATATTAAGCTGATTTTCCGAATAAAAGATAGTTGTCTTACCAAATACTTAGAAAACAAATTAAAAATATCTAAAGTTTTTTTAATTGTTTTTTTTTCTGGTGAAATAAGAAATCAAATTAATATTTCAATTTAATTATAATTAAGAATTCTAATTGATATCTTTGAATATTTTACGTGCCCTGCCGGTCATGTTTGTCTGAAAAATAGATGCCCAAATAAAAATTTTACATGTTCGGTTTTTTATTGAAAATAACAAAAATATTTAAATTGGTCATATAGCATTGTCATAGACAAAAAATTTAACAGCATTATATCTGAAACAAGAATTATTTCAATATTAAACAGAAATAGAAGTTTAAATAAATAGTACATAATAAGTTGCCAGTAAAATTACCAATAATCTATAAAAAAAATTATAATAATTATATGCCAAGCCGGGCATATAAGGGTTAATTGTCCAATCAGAATTTTTACAAGCCCCAGGTATGTTGGGCAATATAATTTTTGAGCCCTGCTAGATACATTTAAGGATTTTAAATTGAAATGAATTTACTTTACACCTAAGACACAAATACATGAACTGCTTTAAATTGATCTGAAATAAAGATACAAATAATATGGTTAAAAATTTTCACCACAGTTATTTGGTATTCAGCCAGATATTCAGTTAGAATTTTGACCAAATATTCGGTTTTTAGCAAAATTTGGTACTCAATGCATCTTCAAATTTAATTGCTGTTATTTCTTAAATTGTATAAATCTTATTTACTGCTGTGAGTCATGTCACATTTGTTAGGCAGGAACCTCAAGTTAGTAAAGCCCTGACCGCTTTGGGTTTATTCTGCCTTGGAGGTCGTAGCTAAATAATATAGATGCAAGCATGCTCTCCATATGCAGATCTATTATTCGAATAATAATCATTTATGTTCTCGACAGGGATGCCAAAATATTTTGTGTTAACCGAATTTCGTGTTAAACGATTTCCACGTTTACCGGATTTTGTGTATGCACACATATTTTTTTTTGTTCTTGTGTCTCAGAAAATATAAGAACCAAGTACCTTTGTACAAAAATGTACACCCAAGCATTTATGTTTATAATTTCTAAGTAAGAAACAAGTAATTCAAAACAGAGGCAATTGCTATTCGAACCAGTTCTCTTCGATAGTGCATTTTCAAACATCTGATTTTTCCTTGATCTCAAGACTGGAATTTCACTGCTGTGTTGATGGGTAAAAAAAAAACACTTGATCGCTTTTAGACCTTAAACCTCTACTTGGGCAAAACAAGTGTCCAGAATTAGACTTTTTTTTTTCACAATGAAATTTTAAATCTAGGTTTGTCAGCCATTTGTCGAAGATTTCACTGTTCATCCCAGCTTTTTTACTGTAAGTATTGTCTACAGTTTTTAGTACTTTCTTGAACAACGTGGTTTTCCCGATTTTCCTACACAAGGAAAGGAATTCTCTCGCTGCCAGCCATGTCGCTTGCATTCAAATGCAGATCTTCCGACTTTCGAAAATAATTTTATGTTAAAGTATGGAGATTTTCTTTTTTCTTTTCCCTTTTTCTTCAAGACCTTGAAATTTTCTTTGTCTTATGCGGGATTTCGTCTAAATCCTCTTCATGTTAAAGAAATGGTTTAAGACTAATTTGTAGCTTTGTCTGGCAAGGAATGGCATTTCATTCGCGTTAAGCAAGTTCGTTTTAACAAAGTTCGATTGTATAACATGTTATAATTGCAGAAGCTTAAATAATTAAATATTTTCAGAATCACAGAGGTGTGGCATTTGATCAAACTAGAAAATTAGTTAAAATTTTATGCGATTTTATTTTCAATTCAAATTTTAAACTTTCTTTCACCATATCCTATTTATACCAATAAATTTATTCAATGATTTTAATCTGCTTATGTATTAGAATTTGCCAGTTAACTAGTTTTTTGGAGTTCCAGTTCCAAGTTAGCATACTTTATTCTGAGCATAAATGTGAGTGGATGCGTCAAGACTGTTTCAAATCATTCTGTAGACTACCGAGCACTAATCATACATGAATGTTGTCGCAACCCATTGGTTCAGCCGCTCTTCACTCCTTGTGTTTACAAATCTTGATACAGTTTTGCATGTGATCTATCTATAGGTGTTTCAAACGAGGGGCTCTGTAATAAAGAAGCCGTGAATACCAGCGCTGACCCCTTTGTCTAGCAGTGTGAGAAGTCTGACTTTGAATGGGGAGATCCTAGGTTCGAATCCCGATTTGGGCATAGATGTACTTTCTCTCTCCTGTCCTTGTGCAGGGGCGGACTGGCACATCGGACCACGGGCCGGTGCTTCCACCTGCCTGTGCTCCCTCGAAACTGGAACTTCAGATTTTTTTTTTTGCGCTCTCTAACCTGTGGCCTTCACGGATTTTTTTATGCCTCGAACAGGTTTTTTTTTTTTTTGGCTTCAGCTTTTTTTTCTGCTTTTTCACACCTGTGCTCCTTATTTTTTATCCTTTTACTCCCTCGGTTTTCATCCTGCACCCTCAAACTGGTGCGCCTTTGGGTTTTTTTTCTATTTCCAGCTTCCCGAACCTGTGCACCTTTATTTTTAATTTTTGCGCCCTTTGGGAATCAAGGTTCACACCCTCTTGCGGGATCCAGTCCGCCCCCAAGAACGTTCTGTGAATAATAGCTCTCCCGTTAAACGTGTCCTTATGGCATGTTGTGTGTACAGCAGAAATCAGACTTTACTCCAAATTACAGTACAGTTGGAAAAGTGAAGCAACCTACCCCAAAAGTTGCCAACCCAGCTGGCACAAGACAACAACAACTACATGTGTTTGACTTTTTCTAGACATAGAACCTGTACAGAGTCTGAACGTAAATCGAAAGCTTTTCAACGCTGGTTATAATGGATTAAAAAGCCTGGACAGATCCTGCTGGTCAATCAAAGGTGCAGGCTATTAACAGTTAATTCGGACAAAAAAACCTGAACAGAGCCTGCAGGAAAATCGAAGGTACAGGTTATTAGCAGTTATTTCGGACTAAAAAACCTGAACAGAGCCTGCAGGTAAATCAAAGCCGCAGGTTATTAGCAGTTATTTTGGACTAAAAAACCTGAATAGAACCTTCAGGTTTCTCGAAGGCGCAGGTTATTAGCAGTTATTTCGGACTAAAAAACCTGAACAGAACCTTCAGGTTTCTCGAAGGCGCAGGTTATTAGCAGTTATTTCGGACTAAAAAACCTGAACACAGGGTTCGTACGCTCCGGGAATTCCGGGAAAACCGGGAATTGTCAGGGAAAATGACACTGTCAAAAATGTCAGGGAAAAGTCAGGGAGTTTTCAAATTTTGTCCTCCAAAATTTTTTTTTCCATTTTTTTCCCAAGGAATTAAGTACTATGAGATCTAGTCTACGTTTTTATTGTGATTTCACGAAAAAAATTGTAAATTTTTATCTAAACCGACGCTGGCACTTAAAAACTGCAATCGAAAAATGAACGTTTTTTTTTTCACAACGCAAAATGCGCCAAAAGAGCGAAGATTTTCTTACATGGAGTCAGTGAGGGGAACGCATTTCTTTCTACTGCCTAAAGTTTTAGATGGGTTGCCACAACATTCTGTTCGGTTCAGGGTTCGTACGCTCCGGGAAAGCTTGGAATTATCAGGGAAAATGACTTAGTCAAAAATGTCAAGGAATTTTCCAAATGTGTCCCCAAAATTTTTCTTTTCCCAATTTTTTCCCAGGGAATTTCGTTTTATAAGATCTAATCTTCATTTTTATTGATGTATTTAAAAAATATTGTAACAATTTTAAAGCAATAAAAAAAGTGGCGACCCAAAAAATCTTCAGCAGCTGCCATTTTGGCTCTCAGTAGTTCCCAAGGGAAAAAAAATCAGGTGAACAGCAATTATGCACAAACTCAACAGGAGAGAAGACAATTTACTGCTTCGGAAGCACAACCTGTAGATGGGAGGGTCGATCGGGAAAAATGTTTTTTTTTTTTTTGATCGGAAAATCATTTCAGCTACGTGTGAAACGTAGTCGCCATCTTTGGTCATTCACAAGATGGAAGTAGATACGATCCAAAAATGCCTAAGTTTCTAAAAACAAAGCATAATTGGATGTTTTCTTTAATTGAAAACTGATGAAAACAACAAAAAATGGTCTGCAAATTGTTTTTCTATTGTTATTTGAAATAATTTTCTTGAGAAATGAAAAATTTTGTTATTAAAACTTAATCTTATCCTCACTGCCTCGGACACAAATGTGATAAAAACTTTTCAATGAATTGTAGTATCATGAAGATTTATTATTTTTTAATTGTCTTCATGCAATACATTTAAAAAAAAGTTATTTCTTATTTTTGGGCATAGCCGCCATATTTGGTCATTCCCAAGATGGAAGTACACAAGACTTTTTCAAGTGCCTAAGTTCCCGAAAACGGCATTGGATGTTAATTGCAATGCAAACTATTGAAAACAACACAAATTGTGCCCTCCGGATAATTTGTAATTATTTTCTGGAAAAATGTAAAATTTAATCTTCATAACATTTTTTTTTTGTTTTAATTGATTTAGACTCTTATGTGCTAAATACTGACTATTTTGCTTTTATTGTAGTTTTTTAAGGATTATTAATTATTTATTACTACTTTTATGCTACAAATCCAAAAATCTACTTATTATTTAAAATTTTTCACTTTGTCGCCATATTTGATCGTTTGCACAATGGAAGTAGACTTAAACTTCCAGAAACAGAATTGGACGTTTATATCAATGTGTAATATTGAAAATAACATTAAATGTGCAAAAAGTTATGAATTTTTGAAAATTAACTATTACTTTCTGGAAAAGAAAGTTTGAAATTTTAATGTAAGCGTCCTTTAATATGTGAAAAAAAAAAAAAAAAAGATTATTGGCATTGGCCTATGATTGGCGGATGTTGATTTTTGTTACTATGCATTACATGGTATGCCGATTGATGCAACAAGTTAATCATATTTATACTGAAATTTAGCACTGCATTTTGCTCAATATGTTTCGTGTAACCTACTTATAAGAAAATAAAAAGTATTGTAAACCAAAAGCGGATGCTAAAAGGTTGCTGCAGGACTACAGCAAAACGCTATAATATTTATTACGCGTGACATCAAAGAAACGCTAAAATAAGTTGAAAGTACTCTGTATTCAACAAATAGTAAACAAATTAAAACAATTTTGAACAAAATGTTTAAAAAAAACTTAAAATTTTGACAGAGAAAACAAAAGTTTTTTTTTTTTTTAAATCTAAGGGGAGAAGTTTCAGTTCTTCTGCATCGCTACTTTAAACAATTTTAATTATTTTGAAAATATTACTATTTAAACTTAAATTTTGAAGGAAGCGAGTAACCTGGAATTTTCTAAAAAAACAACCTGGAAAACCTGGAAAAGTCAGGGAACTTTTTTTAACCAAAAGTGTATGAACCCTGTGAACAGAGCCTGCAGGTTTTAATCAGGTTTTACGTAGGGAAATCAGTCCGAAATAACTGCTAGTTTTACGAGGTTTTTTTTTTGAAGGTTTTACGCTGACATTTTTTCCTGGGAAGTATCGACTTTGTTATTGGCTACTATTTTTTTTTTTCGTGAATGGACCTTCATCCCTTTAGCATCACGGAGAGCGGAAGTTCCCACATCGTACTAGTAAGTATCGACTTTGTTATTGGCTACTATTTTTTTTTTTTCGTGAATGTACCTTCATCCCTTTAGCATCACGGAGAGCGGAAGTTCCCACATCGTACTAGTAAGTATCGACTTTGTTATTGGCTACTATTTTTTTTTTTTTTCGTGAATGGACCTTCATCCCTTTAGCATCACGGAGAGCGGAAGTTCCCACATCGTACTAGTAAGTATCGACTTTGTTATTGGCTACTATTTTTTTTTTTTCGTGAATGGACCTTCATCCCTTTAGCATCACGGAGAGCGGAAGTTCCCACATCGTACTAGTAAGTATCGACTTTGTTATTGGCTACTATTTTTTTTTTTTCGTGAATGGACCTTCATCCCTTTAGCATCACGGAGAGCGGAAGTTCCCACATCGTACTAGTAAGTATCGACTTTGTTATTGGCTACTATTTTTTTTTTTTTTTCGTGAATGTACCTTCATCCCTTTAGCATCACGGAGAGCGGAAGTTCCCACATCGTACTAGTAAGTATCGACTTTGTTATTGGCTACTATTTTTTTTTTTTCGTGAATGGACCTTCATCCCTTTAGCATCACGGAGAGCGGAAGTTCCCACATCGTACTAGTAAGTATCGACTTTGTTATTGGCTACTATTTTTTTTTTTTCGTGAATGGACCTTCATTCCTTTAGCATCACGGAGAGCGGAAGTTCCCACATCGTACTAGTAAGTATCGACTTTGTTATTGGCTACTATTTTTTTTTTCGTGAATGGACCTTCATCCCTTTAGCATCACGGAGAGCGGAAGTTCCCACATCGTACTAGTAAGTATCGACTTTGTTATTGGCTACTATTTTTTTTTTTTTTTTTCGTGAATGGACCTTCATCCCTTTAGCATCACGGAGAGCGGAAGTTCCCACATCGTACTAGTAAGTATCGACTTTGTTATTGGCTACTATTTTTTTTTTTTCGTGAATGGACCTTCATCCCTTTAGCATCACGGAGAGCGGAAGTTCCCACATCGTACTAGTAAGTATCGACTTTGTTATTGGCTACTATTTTTTTTTTTCGTGAATGGACCTTCATCCCTTTAGCATCACGGAGAGCGGAAGTTCCCACATCGTACTAGTAAGTATCGACTTTGTTATTGGCTACTATTTTTTTTTTCGTGAATGGACCTTCATCCCTTTAGCATCACGGAGAGCGGAAGTTCCCACATCGTACTAGTAAGTATCGACTTTGTTATTGGCTACTATTTTTTTTTTTTCATGAATGGACCTTCATCCCTTTAGCATCACGGAGAGCGGAAGTTCCCACATCGTACTAGTAAGTATCGACTTTGTTATTGGCTACTATTTTTTTTTTTTTTCGTGAATGGACCTTCATCCCTTTAGCATCACGGAGAGCGGAAGTTCCCACATCGTACTAGTAAGTATCGACTTTGTTATTGGCTACTATTTTTTTTTTTTCGTGAATGGACCTTCATCCCTTTAGCATCACGGAGAGCGGAAGTTCCCACATCGTACTAGTAAGTATCGACTTTGTTATTGGCTACTATTTTTTTTTTTTCGTGAATGTACCTTCATCCCTTTAGCATCACGGAGAGCGGAAGTTCCCACATCGTACTAGTAAGTATCGACTTTGTTATTGGCTACTATTTTTTTTTTTCGTGAATGGACCTTCATCCCTTTAGCATCACGGAGAGCGGAAGTTCCCACATCGTACTAGTAAGTATCGACTTTGTTATTGGCTACTATTTTTTTTTTTTTCGTGAATGGACCTTCATCCCTTTAGCATCACGGAGAGCGGAAGTTCCCACATCGTACTAGTAAGTATCGACTTTGTTATTGGCTACTATTTTTTTTTTCGTGAATGGACCTTCATCCCTTTAGCATCACGGAGAGCGGAAGTTCCCACATCGTACTAGTAAGTATCGACTTTGTTATTGGCTACTTTTTTTTTTTTTTTTCGTGAATGGACCTTCATCCCTTTAGCATCACGGAGAGCGGAAGTTCCCACATCGTACTAGTAAGTATCGACTTTGTTATTGGCTACTATTTTTTTTTTTTTCGTGAATGGACCTTCATCCCTTTAGCATCACGGAGAGCGGAAGTTCCCACATCGTACTAGTAAGTATCGACTTTGTTATTGGCTACTATTTTTTTTTTTTTCGTGAATGGACCTTCATCCCTTTAGCATCACGGAGAGCGGAAGTTCCCACATCGTACTAGTAAGTATCGACTTTGTTATTGGCTACTATTTTTTTTTTTTTCGTGAATGGACCTTCATCCCTTTAACATCACGGAGAGCGGAAGTTCCCACATCGTACTAGTAAGTATCGACTTTGTTATTGGCTACTATTTTTTTTTTCATGAATGGACCTTCATCCCTTTAGCATCACGGAGAGCGGAAGTTCCCACATCGTACTAGTAAGTATCGACTTTGTTATTGGCTACTATTTTTTTTTTTTTCGTGAATGGACCTTCATCCCTTTAACATCACGGAGAGCGGAAGTTCCCACATCGTACTAGTAAGTATCGACTTTGTTATTGGCTACTATTTTTTTTTTCATGAATGGACCTTCATCCCTTTAGCATCACGGAGAGCGGAAGTTCCCACATCGTACTAGTAAGTATCGACTTTGTTATTGGCTACTATTTTTTTTTTTTTTTCGTGAATGGACCTTCATCCCTTTAGCATCACGGAGAGCGGAAGTTCCCACATCGTACTAGTAAGTATCGACTTTGTTATTGGCTACTATTTTTTTTTTTTTTTCGTGAATGGACCTTCATCCCTTTAGCATCACGGAGAGCGGAAGTTCCCACATCGTACTAGTAAGTATCGACTTTGTTATTGGCTACTATTTTTTTTTTTTTTTTTCGTGAATGGACCTTCATCCCTTTAGCATCACGGAGAGCGGAAGTTCCCACATCGTACTATAGTCTGAACATCGCTTATATCAATACTCCTCATTTTCCATTTATTTTTTTCTTTCTAAATGTGAATGCTGATGAAATATAATGACACCTAAGAGAGCCGTTTCATCTAAAGTTTTTCAAGATGAAAGAAAAAGAGAAAGTTTCTGACGGTTATATAAAGAAAAGCTAAAGGTTATGTGCATGAACAACTACAAAATACGTTGAAGGTAGCACGAGAATTAGGTATGAGTGAATCTTTCATGAAAGTATCATGATGTGGAATGGGAGAGCGAATGACCATAGCCAATTGGCGAGAAATTCGTCATCCATTATTTGTAAATATACAGGCGAACCGAATGACCTTTTAATTTACGAATACGGGCAAAGCCGTGCGGGTACCACTAGTAAAAAATATTTAAAAAATAAATAAAATTAAAAAAAATAAACTAAAAAATAAAAAAGGGAAAGAGGTTTGAGATTTTTTTTTTTGGGGGGGGGTGAATTAGCACCATTGAATTGAGGGGGGGGGGTTGGGCACACCTGGAATGGTTAATAATGCAAAACCATTGAGCTGTCGCTGGAATGTTGTATCTTTTAAACATGTTTCAAACCTAAAAAGAGCAGAGAAAGTTATTCCAATACATGCCGTTGAAACTTCGAGGATGGCAAAAACGGTAACCAGCTAATTAATGTTTAAAACTCTGAAACCCACTTGTTGATGAAAGTGTCCTACCGAACGGAGACCGCAATTAATCTTCTTTACTAATAATTAAGCTGAAAGTCTGTCTGGATCTCTCTCTGTCAGGATGTCTGGATCTCTCTCTGTCAGGATGTCTGGATCTCTTTCTGTCAGGATGTCTGGATCTCTCTCTGTCAGGATGTCTGGATCTCTCTCTGTCAGGATGTCTGGATCTCTTTCTGTCAGGATGTCTGGATCTCTCTCTGTCAGGATGTCTGGATCTCTTTCTGTCAGAATGTCTGGATCTCTCTCTGTCTCGATGTCTAGATCTCTGTGTGTCAGGATCTCTGTGACGCGCACAGCGCCTAAACCGTTCGGTCGGTTTTCATGAAATTTGACACAAAATTAGTTTGTAGCATGGAGGTGTATATCTTGAAGCGATTTTTCAAAAATTCGATTTTGGTCTTTTTCTATTCCAATTTTAAGAACATTTTACCGAGCAAATTATCACAACGTGGACGAGTAAATTATGAAATTATCATAACGTGGAACCGTAACATGGGCAAGCAAATTGGTGAGAAATTCATCATCCATTATTTGTAAATATACAGGTGAACCAAATGACCTTTTAATTTTCTACAACAGGCAAAGCCGTGCGGGTACCACACACTAGTTCACAATAAATGCTCATTTTTGACAACATCTGAGTGTTTTAACGTACTTGCGATTCATTTATTTATTATTATTATTTTTTTTTTTTTTTTGATACGATATCATAATCATACAATATACACTTGAACTTAAAACGTACACATGTTTTTTCTACAAGTTTAATGCGGGTTTTTTTTCTTTATTTTTTACAATGATTAAGCATGTTTCCAATATTGTATTTTGCGCACATATGAAATAACAGTCTTCACTATGAAGAGTTCATCAGAAAAATTTCTTCCTGTTCCTCTGTTTTTCTTTTCATCAATTCAACTCTAGACTCTGGAATAAGAATGAAAAATATGCTTTTTAAAATATTAAAACAAAAACATTTTTGATATATATATATATATATATATATATATATATATATATATATATATATATAACGTTGCAACAGTTATCGGTATTCCTGATATCTTCAGAACTTATTTCAATGCGTAAATAGTTTGAATTATGTCAAATTAGTGAAAATTCATATAAAATTGAAACAAGTGCAGGAGCTGAATTTCTGTAATCACCCATGTAAAGTAAGTCTCGCTTTAGATTTTTTAAAAAGTTCCTTAATGAATATTTATATCAATGTCAATATTCAAAAAAGATGAAACCAAGTATATTGCACATAATGAATCAAAAAAATTCACGTAATTTTCAGCTAAAAGTTTTCATGTGCCCGAAATTTTTCTCTAGATACGGATTGATCCGGGAAATAGTTTTAAGTTATTTCTAATTAGTTAACTGGATAATGAAATTTAGGGACGGTCTTAAAATAAGTATTTTACTTACTTATTTTGTAACTTATCATTTCTTAAAAACATATAATTTCACTCATCAACGATAACAGTAGCACATTACGAAAGTTTGAAAAAATGTAATTATAATTATTGATTAAAAATATGATTATACGCCCTCTCTCTTTTTGACTACAATGCTAGGGGGTGGGGGGTGACACCCAAAGTAGAATTGCAAGTTTTATAAAAATATAAATACTTCAATTCAGAAGATTTACTCCAATGTTTTAAGTGTTATTTACTCTATCAATCTATCTTTATTTACTCTCCCTTCATCGATGATTATAATACTCCAGCACTAGAATCCTATCAGTGACTTTCTCTTATAAACCAAAAAACTGAAACCCATTATCTTTTGCTCTGTTTGAGATAGTTGAGGAGCGATCAATTTCATACACCCCCTTACTTTTTTGACCTTGCGACGACCTTGCACATAGGTATCTAATAAAAAGTGTTCTCTTTTTTTTTCTTTTGTGCATTAGCTAACTTGAAATTTCGTTCTAAAAGTATGTAGTTGTTCCTGAATAATGTATGAATTGCATGTTTACATAGAATAACTTTTTTTTTTTCTGTTGAGGGGGGGACACCACAAGTTACTCCCTTCCCGGAATCGTCTACACTAGGTACGCCACTGTTTATCGTGTACATTTTTAAATTCCTATCGGGGCCCCTATGGCAGAGGCGCGCACAGAAATTTTGGAGCCCGTCACAAATGACTTTTACGGAGCCCCCCGTCGATATTTTTTACCCCTGCGTCCCTACATATATTTTTCCCATAGACTAATAATAAGAATAGACCGAGCTATGGCAACCCTTTTGCTGCTCATAAACCAAACCATGTGACTGGTGGATATCCTAGCAACAGCGGGCGTTGATCGTAGCAGACGATCAACAATAAATAAAATAAATTGAATTGATGGAACACGGAAGAATGATCTTTTATGGAGTCCGATGCGTAAATTTGTTATTCTTAGTTGTAAAAATGTCAATATAGTGAGTTTTTCGTTTAGATAGTACTGTGCATTTTCTTTATTCAATTTCAATAACTCTCTAAACAATTAAAGATGCAAACGCCCAAAAAGAATCGGCAAACGGTAAGATTTTTACCTACAATTTCAATTTAAGATACCGATTAGTACATTTTCGAGTTAACGCAAAAAGGTTTACGCCATTATGTTCACGCCAACGCTGACGCAGTAGTTCCAAATGAAATAAAAGTTACTGAAAACTGTGATCAAAAACTAATTACTAATGTCAAAATAATGCATGACTAAAAGAAAAACAGTTTAATTTAAGCACCTGGAAAAAAATTATAATGAAAACACATTACGTCTTAAAATACATGTCGAGTGCCAAACTATAGATAATGTTTCCATCTAGCAACCATGCTGCTAAAGTCTTCGCCAAGCCCTTCCACCAGTCACATGATACATATATAAACCAATTTTCTTCATCAGCAATAATGAGAAAGCTCGGTCTACTCTTATTATTAGTCTATGATTTTTACCCTCATTTTAAAGGATTTCATATTCAGGTTCGGGCCCGGGCCTACTGGTGTCCCTCCTCCCCCGTGCGCGGGCCTGCCCTATGGTAGGGGGATCACACATTCGCGACATGGTAAATCCACCACTGGCCGTGATTGGTATGAGAACCACTCCATTGAAGAGACCATTTTACTTCATGGATAGTTTTTAAGGGGTTACAACACCTTCAAGACATTTTTTTTTAATTTAAGTAAATTTTGTTTTTCTTTGAAACCATAACATGCACAATTTTTTCGCAATCAATAATTTATTTTTAAATTAAAAAATGGCCACTTTTTAAAAAAATTCAAAACATTTAGGAAATTTTCCATTTTTTAAAATCTCTAAGGATTTTTTTTGTTTTTGAACTTATTTTTAAAAAATTTTTTGCTAAATGATCACAATAATCATCTCTAAAAATCTGTGCATTCATTTGCTTATATATTTATTAGAAAACTTTCTGTGATTAATCATGTAAAAAAATCATAATTTTTTTTTCAAATAATTGTTTTTATAGGCATAATATGCTCTAAGCATTTTTTTTTTTTAATGCTTATCCAATGCAGTTTTGTTAAATATATTATCATGACTGCAAGAAGTGTTACTTTAAAGCTGTATCTTTAATAGAAAAAAATAATGAGATGAAACCGGAAAAAAAAAAAAAAAAAAAAAAAACGGTCATCGAGAAAGAGCAATTTAAAATTTTTCTTTTACATAGGAACACATAGCGAGCGTGACCTTAAACCACTCATAACTTTTTAAATATTTGAACTAGAGCGATGAAACTTTTTCCCTGTGCTTGAAATAATTTTTAGTTTTGAAATAAGCAAAAAAATTTATTTTGATCGTTTGATCACTTTTGAGTTACTGTAGCCCCTTAACTGGAAGAATTTACTTATAAGCATTATGATTCCAGTAAACTAAATCCTTTTTTTTTAGGGATATGATTCGTGATGCCCTCATAAATGGTTTTTCTTAGCAAGTGCTGTCTACTTACTTTTGATTATTCAGCCACTGCTTTGGATTTGCACAACTGCTGCATTCAACTTTCTCTCATTCGTTCAGCTATAAAAAAAATTTAGAAATCAATTTATATCGGATACTCTAAAATCAGATATATCTCAAAAATTGCATAGAAACATTCTGACACTTAAAAATCATGCTAGAAAATTTATCATTTTTATTAGTAAGTTAGTTACAAACTAATTATATCTCATGCAATTGAATAAGTAAGTAACTGAAACACACCGTCAGCTCAGTCAATTCCAGCCGAAGACTGCAGTTTCGTGCTTATTAGCACTCAAAATGTTTGACGCTCTTGGCTTCCTTAAGAGATTTTCCACTTCCAGCTCAGTCACTCCTATGCGAAGCTGCTGAGTGCTAATAAGCACGAAACTGCAGTAATCGGCTGGAACTGACTGAGCTGGCATGGTGTGTTCCATGTATTTCTGCCTTAGCCCTAGCTATAGGCGGTAACTTACTGAATAAGTTTGTACCTATTTGTTTTGGGCAAGTATCTTGTCTTTGCAGAAATATTTGACTCCCCCCCTCTCCCCCAACACATACAAACTACACGAAATGTTGATGTAAAAAGTGAAATCTTACATGATCGAAAAAATAATTTACACGGAGAAATTTTTAAGCATTTGTAATAAAGTTAATTTTGCAATCGTCGCGCAACATTTTCACACATTTTGATATCACCGAACTGTTCTAGAACGAACAATTGAGTCAAACTTTATCAACAGTTTTCGTATTGGAATGCTCAAATATAAATGAATATCAAACATCTTGGGTTGTTTTGAAGAGACCCCTAACAAAAAGAGAGAAATTGTCAAGTGGTATACGGGAAAAAAAATTTTAAGTCAATCTGATGGAATCTGCCGTAATCAAGGTTTCGTATAGAAAGAAATCAAAAAGTTTTAAAAGTCCAGAGTTAGTCTCTGACAAGTTGACTTTCCGATTGTGGCTAAAGCCATAGATGCCCATATGGGGGGGGGAGGACAAGTGGGAGCTCAAGCCCCATAGAAACCCTTAGAAATTAAAACTTTCTTGCTTCTTAGCTTCTTTTTCTTTGCAAAAATCTGTTAGAATGTCTGGATCTCTCTCTGTCTGGATGTCTTGATCTCTGTCTGTCAGGATTTCTGTGACGCGCATAGCGCCTAGACCGTTCAGCCGATTTTCATGAAATTTGGCACAAAGTTAGTCTGTAGCATGGGGGTGGGCACCTCGAAGCGATTTTTCGAAAATTTGATTTTGTTCTTTGTCTATTCCAATTTTAAGAACATTTTCCCGAGCAAAATTATCATAAGATGGACGAGTAAATTACCAAGTTATCATAACGTGGAACAGTAACATGGGCAAGTCAATTGGCGAGAAATTCACCATACATCTTTTGTAAATATACAGGCGAACCAAAAGACCTTTTAATTTTCTACTATGGGCAAAGCCGTGCGGGTACCACTAGTAATAAATAAGTTATTAAAAATGTCAAGTTTTAATAACTCTTATCTGTACTGAAATCAGTTTCCATGGAGGAAATATGCTGCTAAACCATGAGGAAAATATCTGAGCCCCCCCCCCCCCTTAAAATTTTGCATATGGGCGACCATGGCTGAAGCAGGTCCATTGGTTAAAATAGTGGTAAGGATAAAAAGTCGGCATTCGTTGCTATAACGACTATTCACGTTTACGCCACTGATTGTAAAAAATTCGGTAACATAAATGATCTAGTGTTAGTTCCATCTTGTCGGATTGTATGGAAAGACAAACATCCGTTTTACAGCCGGAAATGGACGAATCTATGATTTTTTACCGATATCGGCTTTTGCAGAAGCAGAGTCTCATTCAAATGAGCGGAATACGCGCATCAAATTTTTACTTTTCCCCCTTATTCACAGAGATTCGTCTTATCTGGACGTTTGAAAATTCCATGCAATCCGTGGTCGGACAGTACCAGAGGCTTTAAGAATTTACTGTTTTATCCTACCTGCTATTTTTTACCCCTACCAAGACAAATTTCCTGCATTTGTCTTGGTAGGGGTACGGAGATCGTTCTCCCGCTCAGCAAATGGTCCCTCAGAGTGATATGGTGAACACGCGGAGTTCTTCAAGCAAAGATAGAGTCACAAATGCTAAATATAACGTAATCAAGAAGGCTCCGTATATCCTTTTCGTTTGGAACTTCCAGAAACTCATCAGCGCTGCGGTGGCAACCAGTCCTAGCCCAATGGTGAAAAACAGAAAAGCAAATTGTGCCGAGAAAGTCAGCTAGAAAGAAAAGATATAATCTTACTACTATTTTATATGCGGAAGTTTGTATGGATGTATGGATGATTGTTACTCTTTCACGCAATAACTACTGAATGGATTTTGATGAAACTTTACAATAATATAGTTTATGTATCAGAATAACACATAGGGTAGTTTTCATCCCGTTATGGGGGGAACCCCCCCCCCCCTAGCGGCGATAAAACTCAATTTTCATATAAATTCTCTAATATGAAGATGAAAAAATAGTTGCACATATTAACATTATATATCCATCGAAAGCTCTGATTTTTCTGCTGAAGATGGCACCTGTTCCAAATTTCTAAGTAGAATAAAAAACGAGTTATGAGCTTTTTAGTTCCATGTTAGAAGGCTTTCCTCAACACAAAATAGTATTTAGGGTATCTTCTCAACTCCCTTACAATAGCAACAATTGTTGTATCGTTCACTATTTTTGCTTTTCGTCTGACTGTTCGACTTTTCTTAAGTTAAATTTTAAAGTAAGATTTTTTACACAAAATAGGGAAATAATACATGGATTTGGCTGATTATTTTCCAGAATGTTTTCCTGATTTATGTTGTGTGATTTTTTGGTTGTCTTCCCAGTTTCGCCGACATTTCATTTACCCCCCCCCCCCCCCCCCCCTCCCATGATTTTCAGTTTTCATTACATCTTTTGATATATTAAAGGGAAAGGCCATTTTAAATGTCGGCGAAACTGGGGAGAAACCATTTTTTGGTAACTATTTGACCTCTCTGTGTTGATCATTAACTTGAATCAATTGAAAAAAACGACATCAATGTGAGCGAAGCCACGGGTAAAAGCTAGTACATTATATAAATCATTGTTCCTTAAAGGTTACAACTAATTTGTTTTAAGTGACATTCAAAAATTCTTATTTTTTCAGAAAATACTAAAGTCACAAACCACGCAAGCAAAAACATATCTGCGTAACAAATGTTATGCGTTTTTCCTTGATAAACAGAGAAAGAGAAAAAAAAAACTTACTGAGGGAAATACATTGATATGAAATAATAGCTGACGTTGAATAACTGGTAAAATTTTTCTTGTCAACTTTCAAGGCTTGTTCATTAAAACAAGAACCATTCTTATAAACTTTTTTAAAGATGTAGTTAAAACACAGAAATCAGTTTTTACCCCGACAATTTGTTTAGTTATTTTTAACATATTTAAGAGAAATCTTTTGTCTCCAATCTCACTGAAAATATAAGTACAACTTCTACAACTGTAGTGGAATGCCAAAAGGTTTTAGAAGAAAACGTTTTGCTCTGACTGTTGGAATGATTCGTAGTAAACAGATAGAATACAACAAAGCTTATAGATTTGTACGTCATTTTTCGCATACTGTAATAGTATTTATATAATTTGCATGTTTTAAGAATTATACCCACTGCACAAACTTCTAATTTAAAAATTATATTACAGTAATGTCACTATTTTTCACGTCATTTACCAGTAAAAGTATGAACAATTAGGAGTACCAATCAGAGTCTCATATAAGGAGGAGGTTTGTAGGGTCCAAACCCCCTCCGAAAATTTTCAAAACTATTCTAAAAGATTTTTTTTGTTCATCATAAAGATTTTACAGCAAATGTGTTTGGTAGTAGTGTATATAGACTTCGATGCACTCCCCCCCTCCCCTCCGTAAGATTTGTAAGTGCGCCCCCCCCCCCCCCTCCGCACCGCGGGAGTTGCGGGGATACTATGTACGCCACTGGTGTTTGGTAAAACCCTCCTTGAAACATAAGTCTGGTTCGGCCCTGGAGCAAATAGAAAAAAAATATTTTTTTTAATTCTGATGTAAATTCAAAGTTCTTTCAAAATGAGTATTTTATTTGGAAACACGCCGATGCATTTGTACGGAGAATGAGACACAAAATGGCCCAAGAAATGTTAAAGCATTTGATTAGTCTAATTTGATTGAATCAGTAAAATGTAGGAAATTATTAGAAAGAAAAAAACTTACCGGATATTTTGGAGGCACCCGGCCTTTTACAATTTCAATTATGCAAGGAACGCCCAAGAGCAGAGCTGGAAATAATATGTAGATTGTATGAGTAAACTTCGTGGTAGTGTATTTCACTAGAGAAACACTTAAAACTGTTTTTATCTTCTTTTATTATTACTGTATTGCCCCGCATTATCCGGCATGCCTCAAAATTCGGGGTCACCAGATTTTCAATAACACTTGCCTGGTCCTTTCCGGCATGCCGAAAACATCGAGGTTAGGAGGAAAAATTAATACTATAAAAAAATATATGTTCAACTTAAAAATGAATATAAGTTCTATATATATCTTATTAATAGTTATATAAACAGTTTACTTTTGTAAAAAATACTTACTAACAACGTCATTTGTTATTTAAGCAAGAAAAATATTATTTAATAACGAATAATTTTATGAAAATTAAATTAAAATTAAGTAAGCAAACATTTAAGCAGTAAGTTACCTCTCTTAAACCAGTGCTAAAGAATTTACCATAGCTATTCAATAAATAAAACTTACCTCTCTAAGAGGAACCTAAAAAAATATTTTAAAAAATTATGAACAAATCGCAGTAACGATGATTGTTTCTGAATTGATTACTTTATTTTTATATGATTAGATCCATTGATAATAACCTATCATAAATAACAAGCACATATTATAAGCAATACACTTTTTTTTCCTAAAAAAAAGGTTACTTTCGGGATTTATTTATTTTTTACCTTACAGTGGTTTGCTTTCTGATTGGAACTGAATGGGGAAATTTACTTTTGTTTTGTTACAAAATAAACCTCGAATTATCCGGCATGCCGAAAATTCGAATTTTCCGGCATGCCGGACAATGCAGGGTAACACGGTATTAATTAGAAAACTTCACCGAGAGCAATAGAACTCAGTATCGTCTTTGCAAAACACATTTTAAGCATCAATCAGTACCTAAAAGGGGTCCTCCGAAGCAGGCAGAAATGGCCATCCTCGGATATTCTTTCCGTGCCACAGCTAAGTTTGAAAGAAAGTCTGAAAAACAAATTCAATTTGTAACATAAAATGAGTACAATATTGACCAGAAATTCAAATGTACTATACTAAAATTTGTTTCTTACAAAATGAACAACACAAATAAATATTGCAAAAAAATTGAACAGTTGCATTGTAAAGGGTTTTCTTTTTTAAGGAAAATAAAATACACATGATTTAATAATATTAATTCAATGTAACTTGTTGATAATGTTATTGAATAATTATAAGTTTATGTAAACAGATAATTCTAAAATAAATCTCTGGAATTAATATGAATTTTAAAAACTAATATAATGGGGGATAAGAGAGTGCAAAACAACCCATGGGATTCTAGGCTTACTGTGCCCATCTGTTTTCGCGGTCGAAGGTTCTGTGGTGCAAAGGTAGATGTTCCAGTCAGGTGGTCAGTCGAACGCGGAATTAGAAAGAACCAATTCTAATTTCTTATTGGTAATTCTTTTAATGTGTTTGATTTAAAAAAAAATCAACTTCGAAAATTTGTTTTCTAACAAAATTCAAAGGAGAGCCATGCAGGGTTCTCTATCAGATTGTTTTCATTGCAAAAGCTATATACATAGACAATCATACAACACGGGCCACACAATCAGGGCAGCGGGTCGTAGTTGGAACGTTTTGGGGGTAAAAGAAGCGAAGTTTGGAGTTGAAGGTTTTAGAATTCCAAGAGTCGGAGTTGGAGTCGGTCCTTGTCCATCCGAGTCGGCGCACTGCTACGTGCATCATCAACTTACTAAACATCATTGGTTTATCAAGTAACATAAATTCAAGATATCGTCCTTTTTTGCTTTCAATTTTGTTGCTTAGAATTAACGTACCCTGTAAACTGGTGTAAAATTATTTTCAACACAGTCTTACCTGAGAGAGAATTTCCCCATGCCAGTATAGTCAAACCCAGAATAGAATCGCTTAGATTGAATATCACTCCAAACACCTGAAAAATAAGTAGAGCTGAATAAATGTATTTCTGCATACTAAAAATTTTAAGTTAAATATTCTCAAAGTTATGACTTGTTATACAATCTTTACTAATAATAAAGCTGAAAGATCTCTGCATCTCTGTCTGGATATCTGCCAGGTTCTCTGTGACGCGCAAAGCACCTAGACCGTTCGGCCGATTTTCATGAAATTTGGCTCAGAATTAGTTTATAGCATTGGGGTGTGCACCTCAAAGCGATTTTTTGAAAATTCAATTTTATTCTTTTTCGATAACAATTTCAAGAAAATTTTGCCAACACAACGTGAACCAGTAAATTACCAAACATAGATCCGTAACAGGGGCAAGCAAATGAACATAGCATATTGGCGAGAAATTCATCATCAAGTATTTGTAAATATACAGGCGAACCAAATGACCTTTTAATTTTCCACTACGGGCAAAGCCGTGCGGGTACCACTAGTAAAAAAAAAAGTAGTTTCAAGTTAAACATTAAATATTTGAGTATGAAACATAAAGAGATTTTTAAAAGTTTGCATTAAAAAAATGGAAAAACGTCATTAAAAATCGATATTTTTTTAATTTAATTTATTTATTTATTTATTTATTTATTTATTTTTTTTTTTTTTTGAATGAAGGAAGGATTAAGTTGTCACGTGAAGCAATTGTCCTGCAATGTTAAGCCATTTATCGACTTAAATGATAAATTTAATTTCATTTTTAAATGTCCTGAGCTTCAATACGTTTCTCCGACCTTAGATGTTTGTCTGAAGTGGAAAGTGGACATAATTACAAAGAACAGAAACGAGAAACGCACAAGTTAAAAGCCTAATTTATTACCACAAAAGCATAAAAGCTAACAAGAATTGCCATTTTCTCGGATTTAGTGCCATAGTTGTTAAGAATTCAAAACAGCAGACATCCGCCTTTTAACTCAGCTACTTTAAGAACGTAAGGAATCTTTAACAATTAATCACGGCACACCCTGTGCCTAAGTTCAAGAACCCCTCAGTAAAAAATAATGTTGAATTCTTTCCACTAAATATAAACATTATTATTTCTACCAGGTGCGGTCCGAACCTCAGTTTTTGGAAAGGAGGAAATTATTCAGTTTACCGAATGTAATGTCGAATTTTACCGAATAATAGTGATGTAAAATACACGGGTATTTATTTTTAGGGGTAAATACCCAGGGTACATACCATACCCGGGTAAATACCCAAAATGGGTATTTACCCGGGTATTTATTTCAAAAATTTATATTCAGCTAAAATACTTTTCTGTATGTATTCCATTATGTATATAACCAACGATATACAAAACAATAAATTTTTGCCCAAAATTGTATTTTGATCACATGTTTAAAGAATTATTGTGTTAAACAATTAAGCAATCAAATATGATATTCACATTAAATGTGTTGGATATGCCTAATCAATGTTGATAGCCGAATTTCAGATATAAAAAGCCATTCTACAAAAAGTAAAAAGCTTAACTAGTTACAAAAAAAAATCAATTTTTTTAAGGTCCTCATCTTTTATAACCTAGTAATATGTCCCTGCATGACATCAAAATGTAACGAAATGTTGCTCAATTTATTATTGCTATTTATTTACCTATATCTTTTACAGAAATTTCCTCCAAACCTAGTTCAAGTGTTCAGGCGTATTCTGCATATCATTTTTTCATTAAGCCTTAGATTTCATTAAGCCTTTTATTAAAAAAATTATAACACAAAATTTTTTATATTTTTAATCATTCCTTTATTGGTTTATGTTAAAAAAAAATCATCACCTTTTGATACCACCTAAATTTTTTTGCAAAATGCACAATTTCTGGTGGATTTACCCTGCCTTCGGATAAATATCGTAAAAAAATTTATCTTCCCACCCTATATCACTAATTGGTTGTATTAAAAATAGTTTGAATACATTTTCATCATGAAGTACCAGGGAGCAAATGCAAATGAGCAAGGCAACAGAAATCAATATTTTGATTTTTTTTTTGCTTATTAATGTGAAAACTTTCTATATTTGCCACGTTATCACTTAAACAGCAATAAAATAAATAACATTATAGTCTTAATAACTTCTCTGTTTACTCTCCCAAGTTCATCATTGAATTGCTTATACTTCTCCAACTATGACATTGAAAAGAAAGATTCTTTGGTTCACGATATGTTTCTTTCATAATTTCATCAAGTCTTTCAATTAAAAATATTATAAACTGTGTAATACATATGTATGTATCAGTTTTACCTATTATTTCATATTTAGATTTTGAAAAAAAATTTCCCATTCACTTTTTGCATTTTTTTGTAAAATACCCAGTTTTTGGGTATTTACCCAGGCCTTGGGTAAATACCCGGGTAAATACCCAAAAAATATTTACCTACCCGCTGGGTTTACCCGATCCACATCACTACCGAATAATGAAAGGTAAGCAAATATGAATAGATACCCATATATATTGTGAATAGTTAATTTAAGCATCATTTTTTAAAAAAATAATGCAATTTTGCAATGAAAAGGATTGAAAATTGCAACTTTTTAAATGCAGTCTCTACATTTGCCGAATCGCCCGGCAGAATTTACTGAGTAAGGAATTTTTCAGAAAAGCACAGTGACTCCCATCGTAGCGCTCATGACTACTACAATTGTTACATTGTTGTCACTGCTTTAATGTTATAATTTAAATTAAAATAACTACGTGCATAAAGCACTCATTTATATAGAAGTAGTGCTATTTCCTGTTTAAACTATTTGAAAATGTTCAACTATGATATACAGGGTTCCGAAAAGTCCTTGACACATTTAAAAAAGTCATAGAAAAGCAATAAATTGTCTCATGAATTTGCAGTTTGGCCCATAATACGTTACAAGTTCAAGAGTTTTTTTTATGACATCATAAAAAAAATGTAATAATAAATATTTAGTTATAAATATTTAATAATGAATACTACTGCTCTTTAGAAATTTTTCATATTTCTTTATTTTTGCTCTTCATACACTGCTATATATAGCAATTTATGAAGAAAAATTTCAACAACCTCAAAAATAGCTTACAAACAGTAACTTTAGAATTATTAAATGCTTAACTATGCACAACAATGTCAACCTTTTTTGTGTGAAATATAAAGTACAAAACGTATTTCGTTACCTTACCGGGAGAGTGCAGCACTCGGTCTTTTATTATTACAATTTTTTTTATGGTGTTATAAAAAAAAACGTATTGAACTTGCAAAGTATTATGAGGCAAACTGCATATTCATTCGACAATTTATTGCTTTTCTATGATTTTTTTAAGTGTGTCAGGGACTTTTCGGACACCCTGTATATTTAGGGGTTTTCTTTTAAAATTTATATTTCGTTTTAATAATTGTGTTTCTTGCTTCATTTTGAAATAGCATAAACAAATTTAAAAATTTCTTCAAAACAGATACGATTCTGTTTCTTTAGCACATTTGCTCTTCAAAGTGTTGATTGTAACCGACTGAGAGTTTTCCCTTCAAAAACATGTTCCGTATAATGCAATATTGATGCTTGGTCCTCTGTAAAAGAATGGCAGCCCTAATAATTCGAAATCAGTTCTACCTTTATAAAAGCAAAATCTAACAATTTAAACAGTTTTAGTTTATTTCCGTGTCTCCATAATATTTCTTTTCAGAAACAAAAATTTTTCTTTTAAAATATTGGCAACATGTTGGAAATTAGTTGGAATTAAATAGTTACACGTACCTGCAACAGAGCGACTATTTCATTCGCCAGGCAATAGATCCACGTGACTGCAACTGCAAAACCCAGATATGCAAATAGCCAGTGGTATGTCGGAGGGATATGACGCTCGGATGTGCAATACACTAATGCTGCACAGCACACACTAATGCAGAATAATAGCAGGAAAACTGGAAAGACGCCACCAATCATAAAAAAAGCATCTGCAAATAGAAATTCTCGTCAGGATACGAAGCAACACCTGCCTTATAACATTAAGGGCTCCTTCAACTGTAACGGAATTCTATCGAATCGAATATGATTAACTGTACTGACCTGTCGTGCTGCCAGAAACTACTTTTGCCTCACC